>NC_040015.1:2860308-2996919 GCF_000972845.2 Larimichthys crocea | reverse complement strand
TGTCCGACGCCCCCCTCTGCCTTGTCAACACCCCGCTCCCGGGGCGCTAACTTAATGAGCGGTATCGAAAATTACCGAGGTTTTTTGCTTTTTCGGGCGTTCGTGCGCCCCCCACGGAGAATGCGCCCTGGGCGGCCGCCCACATTGCCCATAGCTAGGACCGGCCCTGTGTGCATTTCCAGACACTAAACAAGCCCTGAGCCAGTCTGACAGACTCCTGGTGGAGATCATAAACAGCAAATATGCTTTAAAGAAATATAGAGGGGAATGCTGCGGAGAACTACACCACCCTGAGGAACATGGCTGATCTTTGATATAGGTAAGACCTCTCTCATGACTTTAAATACAATGTAAACAATCTGTCTGTCTAAACTGGCTGTAGGTTTTTGACTGACATTTTGGCCAAAAGTAATAAAAAGTGCTTGTGTAAACGATAAATGTCAGCTGGCTGTGAATGGTGAGTGTAGACAGACTGACTGTCTGTTTCAAATAAAATGTCAATCAAGTTTGAATTGACTATTTTTTTTCAATTATTTTTTATTTCTTCATCCTTGATGCCATTTTCAGTTAGGGTTAAACTCAATGTGGATTGTTCACACAGATTCTGATCACTGTGATGGATCCAACTGAAATCACCTTGGAATTTAAAAATGGTCATTTTATGCAGTATCTTCACGTTTCTGAAGTTACAGAAATAATAATAAAGTCAACAATAAATGTCTTTGTTCATCAAATTCATTCTGATAAAGTGTTTGTGTTGGAGCTGCCACTCCACTCGAGGCGAACATTTTCTCGTGCGCCCCAACGGCCGCCCGTGCGCCCCTGGATGCGCCGTGCGCCCCTGGATGCGTGCGCCCCCATCGGTCTGTCCGACGCCCCCCTCTGCCTTGTCAACACCCCGCTCCCGGGGCGCTAACTTAATGAGCGGTATCGAAAATTACCGAGGTTTTTTGCTTTTTCGGGCGTTCGTGCGCCCCCCACGGAGAATGCGCCCTGGGCGGCCGCCCACATTGCCCATAGCTAGGACCGGCCCTGTGTGCATTTCCAGACACTAAACAAGCCCTGAGCCAGTCTGACAGACTCCTGGTGGAGATCATAAACAGCAAATATGCTTTAAAGAAATATAGAGGGGAATGCTGCGGAGAACTACACCACCCTGAGGAACATGGCTGATCTTTGATATAGGTAAGACCTCTCTCATGACTTTAAATACAATGTAAACAATCTGTCTGTCTAAACTGGCTGTAGGTTTTTGACTGACATTTTGGCCAAAAGTAATAAAAAGTGCTTGTGTAAACGATAAATGTCAGCTGGCTGTGAATGGTGAGTGTAGACAGACTGACTGTCTGTTTCAAATAAAATGTCAATCAAGTTTGAATTGACTATTTTTTTTCAATTATTTTTTATTTCTTCATCCTTGATGCCATTTTCAGTTAGGGTTAAACTCAATGTGGATTGTTCACACAGATTCTGATCACTGTGATGGATCCAACTGAAATCACCTTGGAATTTAAAAATGAGTCATTTTATGCAGTATCTTCAGTTTCTGAAAGTTACAAGAAATAAATAATAAAGTCAACAATAATAAATGTCTTTGGTTCATCAAATTCATTCTGATAAAGTGTTTTGTGTTGGAGCTGCCACTCCACTCCATTTTATTATAATCTGACACTGCCCGCTGGCTTTTTCTTCTTATCATTAATTCCAGTTTTAGCATTTTATTTGATCAAAAAGGAAGTAAAATATGTGACCAACACTGACACAAAGTCATGTTTTCAGTATGCTCAGGTGTTCTTCGTAATATTTTAGAGTTGTTGTTGTTGATGATGATGATGATGATGTCATCCTGCACTCAGGGGCATGTACTAATTTTACATCCAATGAAGCACTTTCTCTCTGACGCCACCGGAGCAGAGTGCTTCCTGTTTGATCCAGTCTATGAGTGATTGTGAGGGCTGCACAACTTTAGAATTTTATTCAGTGATTTTTGTGAAACTAACTTTGGTGAAATATATTCACTGTTTTTTCTCAGATGTCCTCCGGCTACTCTTGCCAGGAGCCAAACCCAGCAAAAGAAAACCATAGGCTACTTCCTGCTATGATGCCCACTGTTGGTGGGGGTGTAACACACACTCAGTGGTACTGGCTACTTTAAATGCCAATCAGTATTTTAGCATAAAAATGAGGGAGCAAACAGAACTCTGCTTTCAGTGTCATGGTGATGTCTTCCACCTAAAACAGTCCCAGCAAATAAAAATGTCCTCCTGTTAGAGAAATGTCTGTTTAAAAGTACAATGTGCAGCTGTTTTTACTTTTTAAGGAGTGATTCATATTCATGAGGTTTTTTTTGAAGATTTATATCTTCAGTAGGAGCCAATAAGCTGAGTATTGAGAGGTGGACTCCATTTGTTGACAGTAAGAAATGTGCATAATAAGGCCCCTGTTGTCCTTTAACCCTATATTTTTGATCATCTTTAAAGGATTTCTCAACATCTAGATGTGTAAATGCTGTATTGTAATCACTTGCCTCATCTTCATCGCCCTAGTGTGAAAGAGAAACAACAGTGGCAACACACACAAAAGGCCCCATCTAGAGCCAGTGCTCACTTTGTCCATTCTGAGACACTGTAGAATCATAGTGTTTCAACATGGCGGACTCCATGGACGTGACCCTGTCCCACTGCAGCTATTAAAGGCTCTTTAAATTAACAAAAACATAATGCTTCTTATTTTTAGGTGATTATACACTAATGAAAAAAGCTATGCATATTATAATCTGTAAATAGAGCCCCACAAATCATACACACTGGACCTTTAAGGGTCATTAAACCTCATAAACTTTGTGTAGTGGCTAAATGTCTCCGGTCATGATCTAAACAGTTTCTTCTTAGAGTTTCAAACAAGTAACCACTCTTAGACGGAAAGAATGAGTCTACACGTGTTAAAGTTTGAACAACGATGACGACGGTAGAAAACAGTGTGTTCGCCCCGTCTTTACTGAAGCATTCTCACATATGACAAACACACAACCTTTTACATTCAACAGATGCGCGAGCTCCATAACGTCATTGCTCAGCGTCAGTTCTTATTGGCTATTCATTCTGGAACATTATAAGCATTAAACTGAATGCAGGCAGATTATACTAAATACAAATTATAAATCTATTATCACAATTATTAATGTAATCTTACATATTTCTGTAATATGCAAATATTGAATATATCAAAATAATAATAACTATTAAATATGAGCTTACACTACTGAATAGAAAATGGCACCAATACTTTGTGTCTAGTTAAATATGATTTTTTTCCTTTACGTATGACAAACATTAAGGTGAGATTAAAAACCTCACATGCACACAAAATTGAAATCCCCTGCTCTTATTTACATTTAGGATGTTGTGCTAATTTCATGAAATTTCATGAGAGCAAGCTGATTAGTTTCTACTTCATGATAATTTTATTCTTTTGAGTCATTTACCTCCCAGGAGATGATAAGCTTAAAGGTCTCTCTGCTCATGATGCACACTTTCTGCACAATTATTAACAAATTAACATCTACAGTCAAATTACATAATTATTCATTATCAGCTGGAGTTATTCAGACAGCATGCTGTAAAATGGAGACAATTGCTCCTGTGCTCTGCTGGGCTCATTTGCACATGCTATATATTCTGTTCATTGGAGCAGTTGGGGGCCTCACCAGTGAGATTAATAGGATGCTTTATTTTAAATGAAAATGCTTATTAGTGCTGATACTTCCCAGGGTGCCTGGCAATAGTCATTTTTCATCAGATGAGCCCCCACTAAACACTGCTGCTGGATGCTCACCATCTCAAAGTGGAAGCCAACAGAGTCATTGGTAAGGTTCACTTGCAATCATGTTTTACAATCAAAGGATAAAGTAAAGCTCAGTGGGTCATAAAGAAATCAGACTCGGAAGTTTGTGTTTTCTACTCACTGACTGTACAGTTCGGGACAGTGACAGCATCAACATATCAGATTGGACAGGCTGACCTCAAATATCCTCTGTCTTGGTAACATTTTAATTTGGTTTAGCTTTTTAAACTCGTTAGGTTGACACTTGCGCTTCACCTTTTACCACACAGGCATGTTGGGTGGGCCAGTACAACTATTGATTCCAATTGATTTAAAGGTGCAATTAGTTCATTTTTGCAATCAAAAGATGACAATAAACAATGACTTTAATCAATATTAAAGTACAATAAGGATAAGAATTAACAAGCAATGATAGCAGATTTTTGATTACACTAAACTGTTAATATTCTGATTAATAATTCAATTAATAATTACAACTAAAGTAACTATATCAGCAGTGTTTAGGTTGAAGGATTTGGAGTTGAGCATAGAAGAGGTTGGCAGCATTCACTCTTTTGCAACATTAAACAGACCAGCATGTATATACACAAACATTATTAACAATTTAATAAAGCATAATACACAATATGATCCATAACCTATAGCCTAAACTAAAGAAGAAAATGTGTGTGTGTGTGTCTCTGATCTACACACAATGTGCATAAAAATGACACGTGTTACATCACAGACAAAGGAATGTGAAGTGGGAGTTTCCTCTCCACCTGTCTTGCTCTGTTTCAGGTGTCTCTGTCATTCATACGTCTATTCTCACACTATGTAACTTTGGGCTCCGGGTCGGGAGAAGTACGCAACGCTTTACAGTCACACACCACCAACTATTTGACTGATTTTGGTGAAACTGGATCATATTTTATGGAGGAAATATTTTCTGTGATTTATTGGTTGTCTGATAGCCTGTTAGCTGATGTTAGCTTAGTCTGTTTGCTGCGTGGACTGTAAGCTTAGTTAGCATTTTGTTTGTTGGCGTTTTGAACTCCAAGAGCTTTGCTGGGTTTGAATGAGAGGTGGAGTTGGATATAGTCCACAAATAAATTTACTTCAGAATTCATGATTTGTGCCAAGGGCAGCAAAAATAAAGAAAATGACAGGAGTATCTTGTGTAGTACCAATGCTATGGTCAAACCCCTGTCTTTGAAAACCTGTTGTGATTGCCTGTTGTCCCAGGATTGTCTGTCCTGTGTGCCATACAACCAGTCTGATCTCTTCTGCTCGTTGTTGGATTCGCTGCTACCACCAGCCAAGCACCTCACTAGACATCTACACCACTATGAACCCTGCAGCCACTGTCCCTCTGAAAACCTGCAGCTAAGCTGTTACCACCACCTCTATGACAATAAACTGCTTTAACTCAATCCTGCTGTGTTTGAACTTTGGTTTCACACAAGATGTCCGAACCTGACTTACTAAAGGTTTATGTCCTCACATTCTGTTGAATCGGTTACCAGGACATTCACCAAGCCACACAACTTTCTGAAAGATGAAATAGAGACTTAGTTCTAGTCCTGTCGTGTCAAATGCAGGTACTTAAAGTGGAGCACAGACCTTCCTGTATCTTTAAGAGTGAGTGTCAGACTTGCCACGATTAAGATTCTATTATTTATGGCTGCAAAACATGCCTGGTCTGTAACAGAGCAGATTAAAGTCAGAAATGTCTACATAAGAGAGTTATTTGTCTCTTTCAGGGTACAGTAGTTAATATGAGCTTAAATTCTCATAAATCGGATTGGTCTGCTCGAATAAATGTCAAAAATCAGCCCATCATCCCTCCCAGTGTTCAACTGCAGAGTTCTCTTTTCAAGACAAGACTTCACGAGGTTTGTTTTCCTCTTCACTTACTTTCATTTGCAGTTACAATTTATATTTAATTGAAGGAAATGAAATGGAACAGACTTGAACTGAGCCACTAAATGCATGCACCTGGCCAAAGATGACAACACTCAGGAACTTCTGTTGCTGAATTCAAGTCTGAATACAGTGTTTTATCTTCATTAATGTATCTTTACTGAACAGTTCTATTTACCCACATACACACACCATCCTAAAAACAACTGCAGTGACTCTCACTTTGTGTGTGCTGTGTATAATGAAGTGGCAGCAGAAGAAAAAGGTAAGCACGTTCTTTGTTTCCTGCTCATTGAGCAGGTAATCATGCAGATGCATGCTGGGAGCTGTGCTTTCATACACAACATGTTCGGTGTGCTGCAGAGAGACACTGCTATAAAGGCTGTCCAGTGAAGCATGGACACTGCTCTGAGGGTGTGCATGTGTTTGCATGCCTGGCTGCATGTTTACTTCAGCGTGTATTGTATACACATGATCACAGAGGTGTGATTATCTTCAGGCCTGGTTGGAAATGTATAATGTATGTTTGTCTCTTTTTTATGTGATCAAGACTTGAGGGGGAAGAGAGGCATGTTTCCTCTATAATCTAATGTCTCTATAATATTTAGATATTGTTGTCATTATAACCATCCACCCATGAATGGCAGTGTGCATTTCAGTTCTAGCTTTTCAAGGTTCAGAGGGTAGGATTTAGTGGCATCTAGCAGTGTAGTTGCTGATTGCAATCCTATCACTAACACTAATCCTTCTGAACATAAAGGAGACAGCAGTGGCAATGAGACATGCAAAAGGCTCCATGTAGAGCCATTTCGTCAGATTCAGTGTGAAGTTACAAATGCAAAATATGTATGACTAGCTTTCACGCATTTTTATTACAAAATATAAAATACATATAATATATACAATGATAATGTATAAAACAAACTAAATGATATAAACACCTTTGGACATCCTGAAAACATTTAAACAACATTGCATTAACCAAGAATCTTCAGTTAACCACACTTTACTTTTTTTCATCCAAACCTGGAATAAACTACACTAAGGTGCACATGGGGTGGCTCAGGAATTAGAGCGGGTGATGATTTCTGGAGGTTTGAGGCAAGATACTGAACCCCAAATTGCTTGGTATGAATGGTTAGCTCCTCAAACTGATGAGCAGTTTGCACCTTGCATGACAGCCAATGCCATCAGTGTGTGAATGTGTGTGAATGAGATATGTAAAAGCGCTTTGAGTGGTCTGAAGACTAGAAAGGCGCTATATAAGTACAGTCCATTTACCATTTAACATGTCAAGGAGCTTCTGGGTAGAAAAGTGAAGCAGACGCAGAAGTCTCTCAAAGCTGTATTTTTTTCTGATGGCAGGGAGCAGCACACAAAAAAGTCAGAAAATGAGATGATTTATGACCTCAGTAAACAGTTTCCTTATGAGTTTATGAGAATCTCTAGTTCCAAGTCTTCTTCCATACAGCATGATTCATCATGTGTAAATTATGGTACCATTTAGAGTAAAATAGATAATAAAGCATGGCAGCACTGATTGAATATGAATCAAGACTCTGTTATTGCATTGTCTATTTCTGTTCTCAAATGTATTCACAAAATGATAGTATTTTCTGTTTAGCTGTAAAATAGGATTCTTTATAAGCAGAGCCATGCTGTACCACATGCAGCCCAATTTACAGTATGTCACCCACCAGCTCCACACTCTTAACCAAACGTGGCCATTTCAAAAATCCACATGGCAATGTCCGTGATGCCAAACTCGAGGCTTCAAAATGGGTGACTTGTGACAATATGTAAAAAAACAACAGTAAGGATGCCATCTTGTTGCCTTATTTACGTGGGAGCGAGTAAAACTTCTGAGTTCCTAAGCTGGTCAAATTCTTCGACACCAGACTTTGAGAACTTTCTTTTTTTAGGTCCTTAGAAATGTGTTGTGATGAGATAACACACCCAACTAACCTCATGAGTACAAGAAACACACAGACAGGAGACTTTCTAGCAGCTGCCGAGCCAGTTCTGCATTCAAAATGACTGATCGGGGCAGAGGTCGCAGTGAGAGAAGGATCACTGGTGACATGACTGAGGAGTTTAGTTAATTTTGTCTGTGAATAAGAACACAATTCTAAAGAGACTCGCAAATAACAAGCAGACAACCCCAGTCAGAAGACAGTTAATGTGATCCAGAATGGGACCAGATGCTGTCTGAACATATTCCCTCCACTTAACAGTGACTTTGAGGTGTTTCCTCAAAGCAATCAATGTGATGCGAGGCTGCTCACAGCAACAATCGATCCACAGACCAATTTATGGCAAAAAAGCTGTTACGCTTTGACTCCGTCAGCATCACTTTTACTTCTGTTTGTTTGACAGAACAAATTAAGCACTCTTCTCTCTGTTTGTGCATAACTTTTAACTTTTGAGCACACTATCAGCTCTCTGCGCAATCAATAAGACAACATTCATCGTTCTGCTCTCTACATTTTCCTCCATGCTGTCCTTCAACTGCAAGTAAAGAGACAAAGAACCTCCTCATGTTTGGTGTAAAACAGAAAAGCGATGTAACTGTGCAGCCCTGGAGTAACAGAGCGATGTACTGGAGAGTTGGAGGACTGTGGGTGGTACAGTACTGACTGTGGGCAGTGAGTTTTATCTCCCAAACTCTGTAGTCCACTGTTCGTACTGATGCTCCAGCAGTACAGTATTCTAAAGATAGTTTATAGCCTTGGGCAGCTGTTGTGCTGAGCTCTTCACCCTCCAGCAGATCAGACAGCTTTCTGTTGGTGCAGGGGACAGACGCTTCAAGTCCTCATAACACATCCACCCCATCAGTCCTGTTCAGGCTTGGGTTTTGATCTTGAGCCCCTGTAAAGCAGGAAAGAATAGCAGGTATTAACTCAGCTTTGGTTGGCTGTTCTCGCCATGTCCGTTTCTTCAGTACAACAAATACAGATTTCCTTGAGGTCTGCTGTGATGACCTGAGAAGGTGGATCCCTACCGTCCTTGGCAGCTCTTTGGTCCACACATGTGCTGGCTTGGCTTTACTCAGTTTGACTGCATGTCAGCCCAGCACAGCAGGGATTTGCTTCTCCATTATAACAGCACTAAAAGGTGCATCTTTAACTGATGACTTGTCTTGAGTCAATGATGTTTACTACTGCACGGTTGTTAGAAGCCAGCTCCTTATCATAAGTGATTTTCAGACTGCTGTTGCAGCTTTGTTTGGTATCTATCTGTGACGGGATGATGAAAAAGATCTAGAAGAAGAACAATTCAGTGCTTGAAAAGAAAGTCCACCTGACATCACCTCAACCTGCTTTGGTTGGTGTTTTGCTACAATTTGCGAGATGGTCCACCTCACCTGCCTCAGTGTGGGGAGGCTGTGGCTTGGAAGAGCAGAGTGGTGCAAGTTGAAGTGTCCTTGGGCAAGATACTGAACCCTATTGCTCCTGAAGGATGTGCCATTGGTGTGAATGTGATTAGCTCCCTTCTGGTGAACAGTTAGCACCTTGAATGGACAGCCTTTGCCTGTATGAATTGGTGAATGTAAACATACATTGATAATGTATGATGCAATAATACAACAATACTGCATTATATAAACACCTTTGGCCAGCCTTAAAACATTTAAATAATATAAAATTAACCATGCACTGGAAACATACAATGTAGTCCATTAGTCATGATAACTCAGCATGACTACACATTATTGAAGTAGTTGTGATAACTCGGAATTTTGTGTTTATGTCATCTTAACTAATGAGTACGTTTTCAAACTTAGAAAAGTGACTCAACTGAGATTAAGAATGTCAGTCAACATGATTTACAGTCTCCGTCACCTGTGTATATACCAGGACGTTGTACATGTTGATGTATGTACGTGACAGAGCGCACCTGGCTACCACCGAAACGGTTGCTGCTGTCATCCATTTTCTCGTTCCTTTCATGTTCACGTTCACAAACTCCGGATTTTAGCGCTGGAATTCTGATAGGGCAGGTTAAACGATAGTTAACAGTTCCTCATATACGGTAAAACTGCGCTTTTAGTTAAGAAATTTTGTAGATTTTGCTTAGCCAGCCATGCTGCTATTCAGATTCTGAATAGCAGCATGGCTGGTGGATAAGTCTGATTTGACTTGTGATTTGAATAAATATATCACTTAAAATTTAATTAATTGCTGTAGCCAATTGCATTTATGGTTGTAAAATTCCTTGTAACTCTCTGAAACCACCCAATGAATGCACTAACTTGCTTGAAGACAAAGCAGATAGAAACGCCAATAAAAGCCTAAGCATAGAAATTTTCATTTTTTAATTTAAACACCCACACCTAACAAAACAAGTAAAGTAGTGAAAAAGAGAGAAATTAAATACAACACTCAAGCAAATGTGCTTTGTTAATGCCCACCACTAACATCTGGACAAATAAAACCAAAATGTTAAATGTTGTAGAGTAAAAATAATAAATCTTTGCACCACACTCCTGTCTCGTCCTCACTCCTCTAATAAATCTTTGCACCACACTCCTGTCTCGTCCTCACTCCTCTCTCTCTTTCAGTGTGTCTCCCCCCCTTTTGTCTCCTGTCACCTTCTCAGCGGGGCTACCCCCGCCCCTCCCTGCTTGGTGGTATGATCCTTGTCAATCCTCACATGATTGGTTGCACAGCATGCATGTGACACCCGTAGCCAATGCCCGCAGTGCCTGCAGGTACTTTTCCTAAAGAGAGAAAAAAAAAAAAAAAAAACATCATCCATCATTATGTTTAGGAGCTCAGAGTACTTGGTTAAGAAAACATTGTCTTGGTTTGATAAAGTCAAAGTCAAAGGTGACAAGATGTGTACTCTATGCTTAGCTTCCCTGACCTTAGCCAAAAAGTGTGTGGAAGTGAATGCCTGTATTTAGTGTCTTTGCCTGTTGACAGCTGTGCAGAAAGTACAATGTGTCCGATTGAAAGTTCTGAATCAGATTGTAATGTACATTCAGACAATCCTGCTGTAGCTCTGTAAAGTAGAGTGCTCTCTCTGCCTGCAGTAATCCTGCAGAGGCACAATTAACTTTTTGACTGAACAAGACTTCATCATCTGGCTGTGTATGTACAATCAGACCTCTGTCAATAAATTCAAGTACAGCTTTCACAAACCTGCTGTGCTTCATTTCCAGCCCGTCTCCTTCAGCCCCATTCTTATTCAGCAGCCAGGATGTTGCGTCCGCAGCGCAGCGGTCATATTGTCATATTTATTCCCACAGCGGGCAGGCAGGCGAGACAGTGAGTGTAATGAGAGAGATCATCGGGATGATGTACACTGGCCTTTTTCCCCAGGCACTGGAGGCTTCAGCTTTTGACCTCCAAAGCAATTGAGATCTCTGGAGTCTCTCAGCTTGGATCTCCCTTATCAGCAGACTCATCCCTGCCCTCCTGCCTCCACTTTTCTGCTTCATATCTCACCAGTTATCAAAAATTACATCCGAGAGGATGACTGAACACTTCACCAACTGTTTGACCACCTGCCTATTTTTTTTTTTTGTTTTTTCCACTGACTCAAACCAAAGTCAGGGAAAATTACTGATGCCTCAAGTCACATATTAATGTAGGATGATGACTGCTGAAGTGGTGCAAAAACACTGCTTATACAGCATGGAATATGTGCAGTGCTCAAACAATACTGACATATACTTTAAAGATATATTATGAAATATGAATGTAAGCCGTTCATGAGGAAAGTTGTCTGAGCTTATCACCAAACTCTTTGTTCTTTGTCAAAGGTGGATAACCAGTAACCAGACATACAGTTACCAAAGTGACCACTTTAACGTTAACACAGTACTGTTAACAAAAGGAAATCAATGCAGCAGCAATCTTCGCCTTTATAAAACAGTGGTCTGCTGTGTGTCTGATGTTTTGTTGTTGAGGATATTTGCTCATTAGCATTTTTCTGGGTAAGACAGCCTCAAGGTGATTTCACTTAAGACTTGAATTTCTGTTGGCTCCACTTAGTTGTTCTTCACATAAATATATAAATGTCTGGGGCTGACTTGACCATGTATATGTGTGGTACAGTCAGTCATAGTACAGTGATTCCAAGTGTGCTTTCCATCATGCAGTTGCAGGTTTATAGTGTTGAATGTGAAGGGGCGAGGAAGGGGTGCTTTAATCATCTTTAATGACATCATTGATTGAATTTTGTGTGCACACAGACTGGAGACACACTGGGCAATAAAAGTAATGAGATTTTGATATAAAACTGTGCTAATAAAAGGAGGCAAAGCTGCAGTTCATTCTTCTTTTGAGATAGTGTATACTCACAAATTATCAATTATAAGAAACACATTTTACTTGACAAATGTATTGTTGGTTTAATGATGAGCCTACAAGTGGAAAATGGCATGTTTCATTCTATATTAACTGTAATGTTCCAAAATCATAAACCAGAAAAAAAGGTTATTAGGATACAAGAAGTCAGCAAAGATTAGCAACAATAATGATCACTGGGTCGGCGGCTCAATCCCCACCTTCATGTGTTGACATCCCATCAGGAAGGGTCCACATCCCATCAGGAAGGGCCTGTGCCACATCAAAATATGTGGACCATCTATGTTGAATTGGGAGGGGCCCAGTTTGCTGTAGGATGTAAACAGATGATGCACTGTGGCAACGCCAATGGGGAGCAGCCTAAAGAGAATAATGAATAATAATAACAACAAATATAACCAATGAGGCAAGAAGGAAATAAGGACTTGAAGGTGGCACCTCAGACACAGATTGAGTGGACTGGACTGTGTGAGTGAGAAAGGTACGTACAAAAAGAACATTTCAACATTTGAATTCATATTCATGATGAAAGAGTGGAAGCATTTTGATAAGACTCTGGCTTACTAGAGACTGAGCTAAAGAAGAATTTGAACAGATTGAACAGAACAGAAAAGACACGAGGAGAGCCACTACAAGAATAAAATCTGGTGTGGTGATGGATGAAGAGTGGAAAAAGACTGTGGAGGAACAAACAGAAGTTTTCCTGCAGGTTAGAAAATATCATGACATTTCTTCCAGTCTGTTCTCAGCACAGATTTACAGCAAACCATTCTTAGAGGAGACAGAAATGAACCAACCGCTCAGTACATGCATTTGGTGATGTGTAGCTGCTGCTCTAGAATGTTCTGGGTCATAATGACCATTTATGTATGACATAAACATTATAAATTAACATGTCAGGAGTGGTACCAACAGTATGTATGAGGGAATTTTCTATTCTAGCATGCCACATATAGGTGTTACACAGGGTCAAGCATGTGTCTAGATGTCTCTATAGTGTAGGTCTTATGTTGTTATGGAGATACTGACTTCCCTCCTTGAGACACGAAGTATCTGTATGTTTGTGTTCAGGAAAGGAGGCATCATTCTGATCATTGCTATGGTAACTGTGGTTAGAGGATAGTCAGAAGTCTCTACAGAGTCACATTGTCAGACATTTCCTTGTTTGCAAAACAATGACCAGTTGGTGAATACTGTATATATACTGTAGATGCATTGAGTATGATGACAAAACCATTTTGATCTGGAGCAAGATGTTCCCTGACCTTTCTTTTTTGCAATGAGGTCTGCTCTAAAACTCTAATGTTCATATTGTCATTAAAATGTACTCAGAATGTTCATACTCTCCAGAAGACAAATCATTACAATTTTGGAAATGGGAAAGGCTTTCTTCTAGCATGACCCTCACCTTCATTAGATCAGTTAACTATATTGTCATGAAATACTGTGCATACACACGTGCCCATTCTATCTCCTGCTTTCCTCTCCTTCCTACTCTCTCTCCTGTGAGGATCTGTTGTGCCTGGGTGTTACAGCGGACTCCCCACCGAAGCATCCCCACAATGCAGCAGAAGACCGAAGAAGAAGCCCAAGAGTTCACGCCTTATAGTAAAAAAGAAAATAACCAGCGTATGATGAGTTATAATGACATTAAGCAGCATGAAACACATTACACCTGTCAGCCTGTCGCTGTATATACAGTTCATGTTTAGTGAGCTAACATAGCATTAGCATTATCACAGAACTAAGAACATGATGTCTTTGTTGAACATAACTCACATCAGTCAGTAGATACTATATCTAAGTTTGAAGACTAAGGTGTTAAACTGTGTTTATTGAACTAAATTATTGTGAGACAAAACATGCCTTAAACTCGTAGCTATTAATAATGTTTAAAACAACAATCATCACTTACTTGTTATGCCTCATTTTAGTAAACTCATCTCCCTTGTTCACATGTGGATCAGGTCTGATCTGCTCTGATCTATTCTATATGTCATCACAATGATAACATAAAATAATAATGCCCCTTTAATATAATCTGCCCCTGCAGATTCAGTTGATTTGTTTATTTGAGGATGTCATGCATCATTTAGTGAGGAGGGTGGTGGAAGCTGCACAGACTGCAGCACAGACAGGTGAGCTACAGACTGTCAGGTGTCTGCTGTGGTCATAAAATGTTTGGCTGTGTTTATGAAAAATCTAAATGAGTTTAAATAATGGTTGATGCTGGAGCATTGCTGAGTAAATCTGGAGATGACGTTTATATGTCACCAAACTGTTTTCAGAAATATGTTGTGGTGAGAGTGTAATTCTTGGATTATGTTCAAGACAACTTTTGAATGAAACTACATGAACTGTGACTCCGTCCTGACTTCATGTCCAGACTGTGGGTTGGGATTAGGTTTCACTTTGGTCAGTGTTTGGGAAAGATCAAGACCATGCTGTCACTGAGCAGAGAGTGTGTTACAAGATGACTATTTTATTTCAAACAAATGAAACACGCTGTCAGTGAACATTTTACTGATAGTATCAATATTAGCATGACTTGCCTGGTACATTAATTAACAATATTTCCTTATTATGTTGATGGAAAATGTAATTTGGTCATATTTCAAATTTCTAGGAGGTAGGCAGTAACATGTGGCATCAGGCAAACATTTTACACATTTTGTGTGTGTGTGTGTGTGTGTGTGTGTGTGTGTGTGTGTGTGCATGTGTGTATATGTTTGTATGATGGTTCTTCAGGTATAGTCAGTACGACTGTTCTCTGTATGAAACATGGTCTGTAGGTCTTTCAAAGGAAAACTACCCATGCTTCTATTTTAAATCTCTACTTCTACTCTCCACCTGAGCACATTTTGAAACCAGTAACGTACTTTTTAATTCACAACATTTGCCATTCATAACTTCATTACCCCTGAAATTTTTTTTGAAATCAGAAGTATTTCATTTTCACATGAAATATATTTGTAATAAAATAAGCAACAATTGAAGTAAAAATTCATTGTGAATTTGCTGTGTCTGTTTGTGCTGAACATAACCGCTGTGAAACAATCAGGAAATAACTTTTTATTTTGCTGATTAACCGGCTTTCTTGATGCCAGTGGTCGCTCACTTTCATTCACTTTCTATGTCTCTCAACTAATTCTCTCTCTCTCTCAAACCATCAGACACAAACCAAATTAAACTTCTTTGTGTATTTTGCACCATAAATTGTGTGCCAGACTCAGATTTAAAAGCTGGAATAAACTGAAATAAACAAAGACAGAACACAATAGGTAGGGTATCAGAGAAAACCAGTCTGAGCGTCTGATTGGCGGCCGCAGCATGACATCAGGCTTCATTTTTCCAGAAGTTGGAGAGTAGTGTAACGTAATTAATGTAATTTTAAATGCAGCATTATGTGTTGTAAATAATAATGGCATTTTCCACCACACTTTATTTAACACAAGAAAGAGGCTAGAGTTAGAGGCTAGAGAGGCTTTAGTTCAGAGGCTAGACTAAACAATGTGAGAGGTTCATTTTAATTGCAGCATTATGTGTTAGCATAATCTGTCATTATGTGGAATTTACTGTACAGTTGAAAGAGTGATGCTGACTGTGAGTTATGAGAATATTATAGTTTTGTATTTGTGTCAGTATAGAAAGAAATCCATCGGCTCTGCTGCAGTCCAGTAAGCACTCTGCTCGGCTCTGCGACGCCTCGATGTGACAGTATCTGTTAAGTGAGTGACCCAAAAGACTCAAGTCCATAAGAGGATCAGAGTCTGACATGTCTACTACCAGCTACCTGCAGTAAAAGTTTAGTTAGAGAGTTAGAGAAGTCGCTAAATGACGTTATCAGCTGGTAGTGGGTTGCCGTGAGCGTGTCTATACCTGCTGAATGTAACTGCTGTTGACCCTCTGCAGGTGCTTCCTGTTCACTGCTGGGCATGTTGATGTTGGCAAGGGGGCTTTGTTTTACAAAGGGATGCTGCAGCACCTCCAGGGGTTTAATGCACTTGTCTGGATCGAAATCTAGAATCCTTTTAAGGAGTTCCACAAACAGGTGTTGATCAGTCTGTCTTTCTGGTGTCATCATTATCGGGAGCTTGGCAAGGCTGTTTAACTTGAAGTATCTTATGCTAGAAATGAGTGATTGACAACACCTTTTCATACATGTACAAATATTACAACTCTACCAGATAAAATATGTTAATAACTATTGACATAAAATAACATGGTGGTTAAGTGTTTCCACAGGAATAAAGAAATAAATCCAATTGAACTTGCTGTTTGGTTCTCGCTCTCTCCCCATTACCACCACCATCTCTAAACATACATGTCTCATTAATGCATGTTACTAACTAAACTTCTTCCCCGGAGTTTCTGTGCTCTATCATCCAGCAGGTTCTCATGGATCATGGCTGCTGCTGTGATCCTGCATAACACCTACTACATATATTATTACTGTCATTATTGCTACCTTGCACTGGCTACCTGTTAAATCTAGAATAGAATTTAAAAAAATCTTCTCTCCTGAAAGCCCCAGCAGCAGAGAAAACTGCAAAGAGGAAGCTGCCTTTCTGCTCGGACGCCCCTGCTGAGGTGGCTGGTCGATGACAACCTACTGGACCTGGGAGTTTCTCTTTAATCCAATCCAATCCACTTTATTTATATAGCACGATTTTTAGCAAACACAGGGTTTCCAAAGTGCTGCACAATACAATATAGAAACACAACAAAACATCAAGTAGGTAAAAGAAGGTAGAAAACAATAAAAATAAAATGAATAAAAGGCACTAGATAAAAAATATATATATATATATATTATTTAATATTATTATTATTATCATCATTTATTTATTCTGCATTTATTCTGCATTATTCATGTGTCTCTCTTAATTTGTTCCTTCCACTACAGCTACCCTGTTGTCCTAAGGAAGGTTGGCCTGGTCCTGACGACTGCACGTAGGCCACGCCTCTGAAGCACTCCTGGATCACCAACGGCCAGACGAAAGTGGTGATCCGGGAGCTGCGCAAGTTTCATAAGGACCTAGGTCGGACAGTCCTAGGCCACCAGTCCCTGGTGAAGCAGGGCAAGGGGCTAAAGCTGGTGTTCATGGAGGACCTGGCCAGGTGCTAGGCCTTAGCCAAATTCCCTTCTCTCCTCTGTGAGTCTGTAATGCCTCTCCCTCTCTCACGTGCTTTTTTCTTTTTTTTTTTGCAGTGCCATAAAAGCTTCAAATCTTATTGTTCTCTTCTCTCTTTAACTCTCGTTTCAGAAGACATCAAGAAGGTGCCTCCAAAAGACCCGAAGACCAGGTCTTCGGATACCTCATGGCCTACCTCTCGGCCATATACGGACACCGGACCGGTGTGCTGAGGCGCATGCACGTGAAGGAGGTCCGGGAAGCCATCAGTGACAAGGGCGCTGGCTACCTCATGAACGTGAGTATCATTATAATCTCTTTGGATCTTTTTCTCCATTAAAAATGAGTAACAAATTGATCTCTTTATTTTGGGGATCTTTTATTGATATCTTCAACGTCAGTTAAAGGTTGTCTTCACAGCTGTATACCACTGACCTCTCTGCTTTCTGTCATACTTTGTCTTCTGCAGGTAATGGAGCACAAGACATTTCAGCCCCCTACCTCAAGTGTTGATGAGTTATTAGAGATAAGGCCTGGAAAACCCCCCAAATGAATTAGGGTCCATTTAAGGCCCACTCACACCGGGGACGTAAGCGCCGCGGTCACCAGAGCTGATCGCTGCCAGTCTAGTGAATGAGACCACTCACAAAGGGTGCGCTGCGAAATGTCTCAGCAGCGTCCCAGCAGCGACTTCTATTTTTGGTGCGAGCCGTTGCTAATCCGCATAAATCTCAACAGAGCAGATCGCACCAGACAGGAAATCCAACCAGAGGATGGAGCTAAACCGTGGCGCTGTGTGAGTCCCCAGTCAGGGCCCTTTTTTAAAAAAACATTGGATCCCCCGGAGCCACGGTCATACTTTGTCTTCTGCAGGTAATGGAGCACAAGACAGTGCGGAAGTTTGGGACAGCCCAGATCTATCTGGAGGCGGAGGAGTACAAGTGGTTCAGGACGTGGCTCTGCCTCCGCTCCAGGGCCGTCCCAACCAACCCTGACTTCTTCTTCTCCCTCGGCCGCGGAGAGGCAAGGGATCTCATCCGCTATTTCTGGGGAGCCTGGGCAGAGATGGAGCTCAAGGGAGCCCCGTCCATCATGGACATGAGGACTGCTATGTCCACTTATGTGAGTATCAAAAACACAAAACACATCAATTCAATGTGTGTGTTTTTATACTAACGCAAGTCTCATTATCTTTCACGTAGAACTAGACTAATGATGCGGAGGTGTGGCAGAACCTCTCCACATTTATGTGTCACAGCCTGGACACTCAGGAGAGGTTCTACGCTCTCCACAAGAACCTCCAGCAGGCAAAACAGATCAGGGACCTCTTTGTCGGCCTGGCAGTGAAGGAACCTGGTGCTGCTGCTGATGATGATGATGATGCTCCTAAAGAGGTGGAGGAGGAAAGCAAAGTAAGTTGAAACCATGTGATCACTATCACACCATAATACACATTCACTGAGCTAATTGTGTTTCTGTTCTTCATTCTGAAGAGCACGCCCTCTCAACCGTGGCTAAGAAGTTGAAGGAGAAAGTGGGCCTCTCCTCCTTGTGTGTGTGGTTTAAATAGAAAATGTTGTTAAAATGTGTGTTTGTGTGTTATTAAACATGTTGTACATAGTTAAAATTTTCAAAAAAATGTTCAGTGTGTATAGATGTATAGATATAGGTGTGTGTGTGTGTGTGTGTGTGTGTGTGTGCGTGCAGGGTGTTAAAACAAAATCTCCTCCTTTGTGCTCACCATCACCCCATGCATGCCTAACTCCCGAGCACCTACAAATTTGGCACCTTTATTGCTGACGTTGTTCCAGACCTCCGACCTTATGCAAAAGTCAAATGTGGACCTTAACGAGAGAAAACATCTGAGTAATCCTGCTTCAGGGGCTACTAACAAGGCTCTGCACACGTCCACTGCGAGTAATAGATGAACACAGAACACAATGTGCATCTTCTCTGCTTTTGCAAACAAAAACAAGTAAGAGTGTGAGACACTGTAAACGTTTTTGGTTGGTTTTTTTTTTGTTCAAAAATCATGTCTGACCTGCCTGACTCTCACTCCGGGAGGTGGATGCTGTTTTCTTGGCAGGAAATGAGCTGATGAGTCGTAGAGTGGACTGACCTGGTCACGGCACCTTTTTTCATTTTGGCTCTAAATTAGCCAATCGTGGTAAGCTTGCACTGAACAATGTGAACCACAAACAGGAATTGCTTTTGAAGGTATTTATTTCTGAGACATGAACAAACAATACAGGAGGAGTCCGGGGGAAGGCTTCAAAGCAGGACGACGAGGACTGTTGAGCAGACGAGGGTAGGCTGAGCGTGGCTAGCAGGGCAGATGAGTGTGGCAGGGCTGAAGACAAAGCAGACATCCAAAAAATACACAACAAAGAATCTTCAATCAAAGTCTTTTCAGAGCTGGTACGTGAGTCATTACCGCAAATGTACAACAACGAACGGGCAGAGTCTGGGAGGGTGAACCAGAGTTAAATACAGCATGAGTTTGATGAGATGATGAGATGCAGGTGTGAGAGCAGAGCAGGTGAGGATCAACGGGGGAGCAGTCCAAGAAATAGGTCAGCCACACCCAGCCTGCACAGACAGGGAGACGAGACAGGACAGACAGAAAACACAGAGGGCAGGGAAACACCAGGAAAACACAGGGAAACAGACAAACCTATAGCAAATCCTAACAGATATGTGTGTGTGTGTGTGTGAACTGTGTGTCAAACTCAAATTGAGTGGAAAATTCAAATGCCACGTGTGGTATTAAATTAAAGAGGAAGTTGTGTTTTCTAAGATGAAGACAGTTTATTTCTGGTTTGAGCTGCTGTTTGTTGATGGAGAAGGAAAAAATGCTGATTAGCTGCAAAATGAAATAAATGCCCTTTTTAATTACTGTGCTTCAGGCAAGTTGTGCTCCTGACATGTTAAATAACCAACATTAAAAGCACACATCCACCAAGCAATTTCATGCTACATCAAAAAGAAGCTCTCGGTTAATTAGTGAAGTGAGACCAACAGTGACCTCCCTCTCATACAAATCTAATGATCTATCACATTATTATTAAAGATTAACAGCCACCCAGCATCCATCCATCATGTGATAACTGCTTCTCCTTGGCAGGGTCTGGGGCGGAGTACAGGGCTGACATTGGGGGGTACACCCTGGACAAGTCTCCAGGTCATCACAGGACTGACACATAGAGACCAACAGGGAGAAGATGTCAACTCCACACAAAAAGGTCTGTGCCACAGAAAGGCTCCGACATGCTGGAGTAACAAGAAGACTACAGCTGCAGGCAGCGGGCAGCAGGCTGTAGTTTGTAAGAAGCAGAACACGTCCAACATGTCGTTCAGGTAAAGTCCTTCCTCTGCCGGGCTGTTGTGCAGTGCAGCATCAGCTCAGACCATGGCTGCTGGCATCATGATGATGAATCCATTCAACCCATGTTCTAATCACAGGCAGTGCAAAGTGATTCAACAGTTCTTCTTCTGGTACATTTCTTACAGCCTGTCTGTATGAATCACATGAGTCTCAATATTTATGAATGTGCAAGAAGGATTCACAAATGTGTTCTGTGAAAAGAAAGACACTAATATTTCTTAGTTTAAACAAATGTCAGACAGATATACTGCATGTTGTATTTGTTTCTGTGGTGTGTGTGCTCCCCCCACTGCTCTTCTCCTTTTACACCAATACCAGCACCTCCACAACCCGTCTGTTACACTCTTTGTTTAAGACGGCACAACGGTCATCGAGCTGAACATGCCTAAAACTGTGGAGGTGACAGCGGACTTCAGGAGGAGCCGCCTATCCACCGTGCTGCCATCACCATCAACAACAACACTGTGTCTGCTGTGGAAACATTCAGGTTTCTGAGATCCATAATCTCCCAGGAGCTAAAGTGGGAGTGCAACACAGACACTACATCAAAAGATCACACCCCGGTACATCACGCTCCAGACACAATTTGTTTGAACTTCTTCCCTCTGGGAGGCGCTACAGATCTCTGCACGCTAAAACAACAGAACAGAACAGTTTGTTCTCACAGGCTGTCACTCTGTGGAACAGCTAAACCAGACAGACAATGTCAGGAACAATCCCTGTGCAATACCTGTGCATTATGAATTATGAAATGACAATCAATCCCACTTGACTTGATTGACTGAACCTGACATGCCCCAGCCGAGGTTCAGACCAGGACAGGCAACAGTGCTGCACCACCGTGATGCCCTCGTGTGTGAACCCATACATCAGACATCTCTTTCCATTTCAGCCAGTTCCATGAGTGTAGATTCAAAGGTATGATGTAATGTGATTCCACAGCATTATGTCTGATACACATAATATAGCTGCACTTATAATCATAATCAAAAGCCAACAGACTGTATTCAGTGTAGCTTCAAAGTGAGGAAGTTATTTCTCATTTAACAGTTTTCATGCAGTAGTTGGACAGTTTATAGATTTCTTTAAGTCTGAACAATGACAAATCCTGCAATAACGCCTTCACAGTCAGAGGTGAGATTTAAAATGTGAAGTGCAGCAACTGCAGATGACTGAATGATGTTTTACTTAGTGACTATAAAAACTCACCGTGCCATAAATAACTTTCTCCAGGTTACTAGAGCAAACTGGCAAGCTGACTTTTGTCTCATGATGTTTCTGGATGGTTCCAGGGTGCTGGAATACAAACAGACTTACTACATATTTTGAGTTTACACACTGTGGTGGTGAATTCTGGCTCTTTGCCTGCACCTTTGGAGCACTTAGTCATCTGAATGGAAAACACTTTTAAGAGAAAGCCACTAAATGTCACTTTTGAAAGATGTTATATCCTGCTTTTAGTCGGTATCACTGCATATTCACGATCACACTGATGTCACGGTGATGTACAGCTCTGGAGAGAACACAATGGAAGGAGTGAAAAAGTGATTTCCTGGTGATGAAGAAACATCTTCCAGTAGGGAATGAGAGCAGTGCTATAATAAAAAGCTCATTTGAATGTGATGTAGTTCCTGAGCTCTGCCCTTCATTATGACAAACGACAGTGTGTTCCTTTGCTTTGCCTCATTCTCATTGCAGAACTCCAATCTTGTCACAGTGGCCTCAGAGTTAACTCTAACTGCAGATACTATCAATCACAAGAGCTTCTAAACACATCTGAACATTCATTCTTAAGTCAATGACATAAATAATGATAATGATTGAAAATAATATTTAAACAACATCTGTACTAATGAGGTGGAGTCATCATGGATATGAATATCTGCTGTATTTATAGCAGTGATAGTTGCAATGTGCTTCGAGGCTCTTCAAAGCTGCTTCTTACCACCCTCCAGCATTCAGACCACACTGCTCCCCACCTACCCCTGTACCCATGTAGACCACTTTGTAAGGTTACATAAAGATTGTGACTTTGTCGGCCGAGCAGCCATTTTGAAGAAACTGAAACGAGTCAGATGAGTTCAGAAAATGACATGACTAACTTAGAGAGACAGAGACAGAGATGGTAAATGGACTGTACTTATATATCTCCTTTTTAGTCTGGCAACCACTCAAAGCACTTTACACTACATATCTCATTCACACATTCACACCCATTCATACACTGATGGCATTAGCTGCCATGCAAGGTGCCAACTGCTCATTAGTTTGAGGAGCTAACCATTCATACACATTCACACACTGATGGTACAGCCTTCAGGAGCAATGTGGGGTTCAGTATCTTTCCCAAGGACACTTCAACATGCAGACTGGAGGGGATATGAGGGGATTGAACCGGGGATTGAACCGGGGATTGAACCGCCGATCTTCTGATTATTTGACGACCCGCTCTGTCTCCGACCATTCATCTTGCTCAGAATGTTTCAATCTCTCTCGCTCTCTCTCTCTCCCTCACTGTCATGTACCTCAGTCATAAAAACTAACATACAGAGAACCACAGATGCAGGGGTGTACATTTCAGTAATACATTGTTCAAAGTCTTTTCACATGTTTTCAGACACTATTCTCCAACATATTTAATGTATTTTGAAAGAAATCACGGAATTGCCGAATGTTACAAGAATGTTTACAATATTCTTGTGCATGCCACTTTTGAGAGTTGCATAGGCAAACTTCTTCATATCCTCACAGAAAATGGTGTTTACATCCGGCTTCTCTTTTAGCTGACATTTAATCAAATGCAGACAAACTTTCATCAAGCTAATCAGACTGATTCCTGACTTCAGGCTCAGCAACCCTCTCTCCTCATCACCGTCCCCTACCAGTGAATCACCACCAACCAGAGGATACTAGCATTGCTATTCTTATTCGTATTGTCATTATTATTAATATTATGATTATTAGTTAGTTTGTAAGTTAGACGATGATGTTAATTCATATTAATTAAAGAAGTGAATGTATATTAAAGTTATATTGATTTGAAAATACTAAATAAAATATTCATTTTAGGAGAATTTTTCCATTCAGGAATGTTGCCATTAAAATCACATTTGGCCTTCAGCACATTTCTTATAGAGAGTATCAGTCTTGCATCATATAGTGAATTCCACTGGATGCAAAATGTTGCGTGTCTGCACAGTGTTATGTTTTCACAGCTCACTGTCAGGAAATACAAGAGTGGGAAGCCTGCACAGGTACAGTTATTTAAAGCCAATAAATGGGTTGATTAGGTTCTGGATATTTGGATTCATAGGGCCCAAAAGCCCTGCTAAAGCCTGTAGAAAAATAAATAAATAAATAAATAAATTATATATAACACACGACAACAACAAGAGAGAAAAATCCAAAAAGCATATTACATCCTCTTTAATGACATACTGTAATAAATGCACTGTACACATCAGGTAGTGTTCTGGAGGATACTTGGTGCTCCTCATGCTGCATGATGATGTGACTGATAAATCATGAACCATGAGAACGTTTTCCTGCAGAGCCATTAATCTGCTCACGTTCCCCCCTTCCCTGATTGGAAAAGCTATTTCACTGAAAGGCTCTTTTGGTGCTTGTCAGGAATAAGACCCGTCTTCAGTGTAATAAATAGTAATTTGTAGAAAACAAAACGGCAGGGAGGATGCTGTGTAAAATCCTGATAAAGATGACTCTGACTTATTCCACTGACCCAATGTAATAAATACAGACAGTGCCTCAAAGAGTGAGTCAGTGAACATACTGTATAATGGATATGTTATGCATTACGCAGTAGTTAAGTCTTGTGAATCACAAAAAAAATGATAGACAGGAAGATCAGTTTATTAATCATGGAAAGGTATACTATTAAAAGCAACAGGAGGACAGACACAGGTAGTGGATTGGAAGAGGAAGACAATCTATACTGTAGTCCAATCTTTAAAATGAATGTGGTTAAGGGCAAACCAGAGGATGAAGGCAGGGGGGAGTGAGGGACACTGATGGACTGATGAGATGAAGCAGAGCAAAAGACAAAGGCTGATGTTGAGCTTGGCGGGCAGGCAGACAGTGAATGATCCCAGACACGAGGACGAGAGCTGGTGAATCCAACAAACACACATGAGCAGAGAAAAGAATGCACAATTTAAAGAACCTTAGATGTGAACCGCCACTAGGCCATTTAATGGTCTGGTGACGAGTGGGTGGAGACGCAGAGTTGATAAACTGCCATCAGTGGATGGATGGAGGTTATGGACAAAGCTGTAAAAACTCTGTCTATAATATTTATCTAAGATATAACTATAAGAACATCTGCAAAAATGTTTTCTGTGTCTGGATGAGCTTCATCAAGTTGGAGCCACAAGATACAGTATAAGTATATACAGAGGACATGGAAACACTGTGTTTCTGTGTTTCATGTTTTCCATACCTGCAGTGAATTTTCAAAACTTCGACTTTAACACTTGACTACAGCATTGTGAAAATGGCGGCAATGAAAGGTGAAGCAGTTTGGTGATTGCCACAATATGCAAATATAAGTTGTATATATGATTTAATATTTATAGTCAGTCAGTTCGGCAGTCAAGTAATGGTGCTAATGCTCTGCATGGTGCAATTTAGTGAAGAAGAAGCTGTACAATTGTCTCTTTGAGTAAGTGCTGTACTTGAATTGAGACACTATCCTGCTGAAAATTGTGCACTATGCCAGGAAGTACATAGTGTACACAGTGTACTATGCAGAAATGTAATGGAAGTTTTCAAATTGAGACACGGCTAAAGTTTCAGTTACCACTCACCTCACCCATAGATAGATTTTAATAGATCATCTATTATCAGTCTTTGTTCAGTCTCTCTTGAGGTATGACACTCAGTACGTCTAGATTTATTTCAGCCTGCACAGGGTACAAGAAACCTGGAGTATATTATGATTCAGAGTTGTGGCAGTAAAGAAACACGAGGCCCAAACAAAAAATCAGAGTCCCTCTGAGGGAGGCCTGATGATTTAAAGAAAGGGAAGAGAGAAGCCCTGAGCTGTGGCTCAGCAAATGGATTCACAACAACTCAGTTCATTTATACAGCCCCTTTAGCCATGACTGCATCATCCATCCATCTACTGCTGCACATAAAAGTCTCTGCTTTCATTTCAGGAGTGAAAATGTGTCATGTACTCATTTGTGTGTTTGTGTTTGATAAAGCCTTTTTTTAGAAGGTCAGAAAATGTCCAGATAGTCCTGTTATTTCTATAAACAGAGGTAGTCTGCAGGTGGGGGTCTCAGAGCATGCTGGAAAAAACATGACATGCAGCTGAGAAGCTGCAACTCAACTCAACTTAATGTTTAAATGTCTAATATGTTTTTAGTGCACTGTCTTTATTTGTTATGATGATTTATTGTTCTTCTCTGTAAAGTGTCTTTGAGTACCCTGAAAAGCGCTTCCAAATAAAATGTATTATTATTATTATTATTATTAACTCAGTTTTTGGCCAATTTCACAATCTGTCAAACTGCTACAAATTACTCACAAATATCACTGAAACTGAGCGCTAACCAGGTGAAGATCATGGAAACTATGATGTCTGTGCTTAAAATAGTGACAGGTTTCCTTTGGTCTGTGTCTTGTTTGCTTGAGCGAGCGAGAGAGAGAGAGAGAGACGGTGATGATCAAGTGACAGACAGTGAATGAAGGAGAGAAAGACATTGAATCTGCAGCTAATCCACAGTGTCTGATTTGGTCTGAAGCCTTTTGTACATGACTTTTGCTGAGGAATCAGGATACCCTTTGAAACTGTATCCTAAATGTCTTATTGTGCTTCCAGTATCTCTGAAAATTACATCTATGCACAAATGTGCAGTCACGTCCAGTGGCCAACTGTCAGTACAGGAAGTAGTGTGTCCATTTTGTAGAGGTGCAAAGTAGAGGTGTGGACATCAGATCGGTGGTGAATGGTCTACAGTGGTGGTCTCATGTTTAAGCGGGAAACCAGAGTAACAAAAGTTCCATCAGCTAAATGCACTAAACTATCGGTTCGATGAGGTTTTAATGTTGAGTCCAGCGGTTTCCAGAGGCTTCGTGAGATGATTTATGGGAGTTCTAATATCTATATTGATTTTTGGGAGCTTTTTGGACAGAAGTTTTAGGTTAGTTTACCTCTTTGGACCACAAACAATTATCGAAAAAGAACAATGTAAGAAGTTGGACCATAGCTGTAGAGCATAGTTGGCATACACAGATATAGCAGACAGTAAGAATGGTTTGTGCAAAATGGTCCAATATGGATTGTCTGGTCTGGAGATAGTGTTGCACCAGCTTTGTAATTAAATTAATGTAATTAATGTAAATCATGTGACTATATACTGAACTTTGCTCTTTGTAAGTTTCTCCCTGATAGGATGAAGTGAAGTCCATGTCCTGTGGTCAGACCTAGTGAATGCTCATGAAATGACAAATGGGGTAAATACAAGTAGTTTCAATGATGAATGTAATGTGTGCTGAATAAATGGTGATGCAGAGAGAGGGTTAAACAGTATGAGGTGCCGTCAGGGACATTATTCAGAAATACCTCTCACACACACTACTGAAATATTACGCTCTTACACACACTAGTGAAACGCTCTTACACACACTACTGAAATGCTCTCACACACACTACTGAAATGCTCTCACACACACACTACGGAAATGCTCTCACACACACTACTGAAAGCGCTCTCACACACACTACTGAAACGCTCTCAACACCACTACGAAATGCTCTCACACAACACTACTGAGATTTCAGTGTAACCGGAAGGCATTTCACTGTAACCGGAAGGCATTTCACTGTAACCGGAAGGTGGGTTGTAAGAGGGAGCGCAGCATCGTTGGGTTGCAGATGTCGCGCCAGGAGGAGCTTTCCAGTGGACTTACAGAAGCTGCCGCGCTACTCAACAACATTTTGTCATCAGCGGAGACAATTCGAACATTATCTAATGCGACAGCGAGCAGGCAACAGTGCCACGCCCCCCTGAGTGCCGACACCGTGGAGAGCCGGCTTACGGCGCTTTTCCCGTCTCGCGGCCGCAATGGCGCGGCGCAACGCCTAGCTGTTGGCCCGGTCAGGAGCTCCGTGCCGCGTTACCAAGCTCAGCAGAGCTTCGGGACATGGACAACCAGGACAACCGGGTGTGTGTGAGAGCATTTCAGTAGTGTGTGTGAGAGCGTTTCAGTAGTGTGTGTGAGAGCATTTCAGTAGTGTGTGTGAGAGCATTTCAGTAGTGTGTGTGAGAGCATTTCAGTAGTGTGTGTGAGAGCATTTCAGTAGTGTGTGTGAGAGCATTT
Organism: Larimichthys crocea; assembly: GCF_000972845.2. Lineage (NCBI taxonomy): Eukaryota > Metazoa > Chordata > Actinopteri > Sciaenidae > Larimichthys > Larimichthys crocea. The sequence continues at coordinate 2,968,996 of NC_040015.1, read as the reverse complement.
CAGTAGTGTGTGTGAGAGCATTTCAGTAGTGTGTGTGAGAGCATTTCAGTAGTGTGTGTGAGAGCATTTCAGTAGTGTGTGTGAGAGCATTTCAGTAGTGTGTGTGAGAGCATTTCAGTAGTGTGTGTGAGAGCATTTCAGTAGTGTGTGTGAGAGCATTTCAGTAGTGTGTGTGAGAGCATTTCAGTAGTGTGTGTGAGAGCATTTCAGTAGTGTGTGTGAGAGCGTTTCAGTAGTGTGTGTGAGAGCATTTCACTAGTGTGTGTAAGAGCGTTTCACTAGTGTGTGTAAGAGCGTAATATTTCAGTAGTGTGTGTGAGAGGTATTTCTGAATAATGTCCCTGACGGCACCTCATAAAACAGTGTGTTGATGGAAACAGCATTGAAATAGAGCTGTTTGGTGTGAGGTGTCAATGTTCACATGCTTTTCAGACTCAGTATCACTGCCAAGTTGCATACATTGAAACTTGAAGGGAAAACCATATTCCTCGGTTGTATTTACTGCTTGGATATGTGAACTGCATTTGCAAGTCAAATATGGTAATTAAGAAACTAAATGAGCCCAAATGGCTCTACTTGCTGTCCATCTGTCTGTCTGCCTTATAGTTAGTCTCATCAGGCTCCATACGTTAGAAGCCATTTTCACTAGCTGCAGAAGTGGCCTTAAGTATACAAAGTGCTGCTGTGCAGTGAGAAAAGCAGCACTCCACCGGGGCTGTTCACTTTCCTTACATCCTCCCATAGGGAACACTAGATCAGTCTCCAGCAGACCTGCAGCTCCCCGGGGAGCTGTGGCTCTGCCCAGCCCCCAGAGGATAGCAGAGCAGCTAGTCTGTCATTCCACTCAGCAGGACTTCTCTCTTTTTATAGGTTAGACTATTTCAAGAATATAGTCATCATCCTGTCTACGGGACTCACCTTGCAGGTGAGGTGACACATTTCCACATAGCAGTGTCAGTCACAGACTGGCCCCTCATCTATCACTGACATCAGAACTGAACTGCAGGACCGTCCTATCATACAGTAATAATGGACTTGGAACTCACCAGTACAGTACTGTGCAGTACAGTGTAGTACAGTACTGTACAGTACTCAACTGATTCTATCAAGCTATGAGAAACTTCTCAGTGGTGTTAGAAGCTCAGGGTGGTTGAAATTTGTGATTAAATGCTACAGTGTATTGGTGCACTTAAGTAACCAACCAACCAATCAGTTTACAATTTTATGTGATTAGCATAATTAACTCACAATTTAAATAGAGGCAATTACATCTGACCTTCACAACTGCAGAAATATCACACTACACTCACCAACTTAAACTACAGCCAGTCATGGGGGTGCAGTGAAGTCTAATTTATGTTGTTTGTTGTATTCTTTTGTACAGAGAGGTAACACACACACACACACACTCTCACGGTGGCGTCAAGTGTTTGCTCATGGTGGAACTGTTGGTCTCTGTAAATAATATTATAAAGAATACGGTCTAGACCTGCTCTGTATGAAAAGTGTCATGAGATAACTGAAGTTATGATATAGCACTATATAAATAAAACTGAACTGAACTGAAATTAATTGAATTTCATTTAGTCTTCACTCATAAATGGATTAGACAAAATACTGAAAATGTCAAATGTAGCAGTGTAATCCTCACACACCCTCTAAAGAGGTTCAAGCAGAACGTTGTAACTGTCTCTAGAGTAATGAAGTGGCTGCCACAGGTCTTCTGTAACTGGCTTCATTTAAATGTTACATTTGGTAACAGTACAAAAATGTGACGTCACATTTCAGAATGTGACCACATTCATTTAGCCAAATGCTAGCCAGGTGTATTTTATAATGTGTAAACTGCTGTTACTGGAAGCTAACACTCTGCTAAGCTGTGCTCAGAATGATTAAGAAAATATTTGCCTTGCTATAGTCACGGATATCTAACCACCTAATTTACTGATTTATTATCTGTCAGCCATTGTTCTCGTTAAGAGGTGCTAACTATGTGCTAGTATCGTCACCATTCACCACTTACAAGGAAATAAATGAGCACAGAGCACCTTTAAGGTTTGTTTGTTAAATATGTCACCCTCAACCTAAAGTCTTTGTTTGATATGCTTTTCAGATATTTTTCCCTTGATGTTGATATTGTCACAGCTGTGCTTTGACTGAACTACTACATGTATGAAGGCATCTGTAGCAATGAATCCGCGCTGTCACGTAATGGATCACGAACTTTCAGCAGTGAAGTTTCTCACTGCTTGTCGGCTCAGCCATGATAAAGTTTACACTTTATTATAGAGCAAATGCCACAACAATCATACTCTGACTGTTTGTGACTGTGAATGAAGCTTCAGCCACTTACCTCTTCAAACCTTTTACTAGACAAGTTTAAATGTTCTGGATTTGACAGAGGTGCAGCCTGTGTGAATATCTAAATATGACAAATGTTGAACCGAATCACTGTGAAGGGGTGACTTTAGTTTTTAATGGAGCGAGCTAGCCGACAGACTTCAAGTTCTTGACAGCTTGCCATGAAGGCTGCAGCACCCCTGCACAGATTTAGCCAGTTCTGAAATGTCACAATATGCAAATGCTTCATAATTTAACTGCCTGCTCTTACACCTTTCATCAACCTTTAACCAGCCATCTGTATAACACAGGGAGGGCGTTTCGTATATTTTGTGTGATTTGGAGTGGCTTCAAAATTTTAATCCTCAGCTCTTTAGATAAGCGACAGGTAATGGAGCTAAGTGCTGTCCGTGTTCAATTTATTTCAAGAGTTTGCCATTCTTTGGGTGTGCACAGTATGCACAGACACAGAGTAAATAATTCAGTGAGTCTGAAAATTAATTTAGGATCCAGTGGGCATGACTTGTTGAAACAAAGACTGGCTGGAGAGCCAATCAGTCTCACAAGAAGACAATTACAAAATGTAAACAGAAACTCTTGAACAGGCACTGCATGTGTGTGTGTGTGTGTGTGTGTGTGTGAGAGAGAGAGAGAGAGAGAGAGAGAGAGAGAGAGAGAGTGTGTGTGTTTATGTGATTCAGTGCCGTCTCTGCAGTCCTCAGACAACACTGACATCAAGTGGTCGCATGTAGGAACTTCACCAAGCTGTCATATGACTAACTCTTCATGAGTCGTCATGGTGTTTTTGTTATCATGCTTATCATCTTCATAATGTTATCAGTTACAGGAACTATTGAGAACAACTATTTGCACCTGCTGATGTCTGGCTACACGTACAGTTCATACCTGTCATATCTTTGCTCTGGCTCAGCTCCTGTCAAACATTCAGGTCAAAGGCAGCAGTCATTTCCATGCTGAGATGTGTGCCATTGATGATAACAATAGAATATACCTAATAATGCTAATGTTGACATCATGTAAAAGGCCTTACTTAAAGACTCTTGAAGACTCAAGAGCCACAAAAACAAAAGCAAAAATCTGCCAATTCCTAACTATTATGGAATTTTCTATCCTTAGGTTACTTGAGGTCACGTGTCAGCCTTGTGGTCCTCGGCAGTATTAATTGTTTGTATTTGACTAGGTGCCACCATATCTCAACACTGTGGTGGCCAGGGTCGAAGAGACCTGTTGCTGCATTCCTAGACATAATAGATAGCTAACTGTTGACGTTCCATTAGCATGAACAGACAACAGTGTCTCCAGACTAGAATGTGTTGAAGGTGAACACGAACATGGGTAAATGCATTCCCTTTGACTATTTTGGGCGTAAAGTATTTGTGGCGTCATCTATGAGGGTTTAAAGTGTGACCACCAGCATGAGTTCATCAGAATGCAAGACTGACTCAAGCACTTCAGGTGTACTTTGAGAGTGTCTCTAGTTCTTCTTGGCCAAGCGTCAATAAATAATACAGCATAAGACATCAGAGGCTCCTGAACACTTTCTTCCCTCCTGACCTCACCATTGACCTTTGACTTCAGCAATTTCTCCACAACACTAACGAGTCATAAAGGATGTGTTCCAAAGTTTCCAGCGTTACCAGTTCAACAAGTTTGTCAGCATGTGTTTATCTATTAAGGACATTTACCTGTATGCACTGACATAAAGTAACCTTTCTAAAGACTGGAACATCTGACTGACATCAGACCCATAATTGTTGAACATGTAATAGCAAAAGCACAGGCATTAATGTTGTGTTTGCGCAGCCTCAGCTCTTCTGCTTTCAGTCTTTCCAGCAGCTGTTGAACCTGGCTGCAGGGATTTGCTCTCATTCAGCCACCAGAGCTTCAGTGAGGTCCAGCACTGATGCTGTCTGATAATCTGGCTCACAGTCAGCGTCTCAGGGCTCTGTGCAAACCAGTCAAGTTTATTCAGACCAAACTAGGGAAAGCATTTCTTCATGGAGCTGTCTTTGGATCATTGCATATTGAATCAAACACTGTAGTGGAAGATCTCTTTAATTAGAAACACTCACAATCAACATATGATGATAAACTGATATATTAAGAAAGTAAGGATGATTGTTGAGCATTGGTATGGTCAGTCCCGGCCTTAACCAATTTGACACCGTAGGCAAGATTTAAGGTTATTATAAATAGCCTACACATAGTATAGGATTGAACTACCCACTAAATAAAAACTGTAAACAAGAGGTGGAGGTGACAGGAGGATGCTTGATGTTGCTGAAGTGGCGATAACCGCCCAAGATTTGCAGGTGGGATTCAGATATCTCAACAGTACATATGAAGAGAGAAGAGGAGTGTGTGAAACCGTCTAATCATACAAAAACATGATACCAAGAATAAAATAAAACAAAATAACAAAAATGAAAAACCTAAAAGATGCATGATTTTCACTATACTGTGCATGTAAAATATACAATGCAATTATTCCTGATATGCAAATTATATTAGATTCAATCTTATTATCATCACAGTGAACTGCTGATTATCAGAATGCAAAGGAGCAGTAAACTGCAGTATAATATAACATATGGGAATGATAAGTTATGAAGTATTCATGTGAATGATGTGCACTTTAACCCTGATGTAAAGTTTAACACTATAAACACACTTTAGACAATATGAACTGTAACACAACAAACAACTAGCCTTACAGCTCTGATATATGAAGGGGTGGAAAATAAACAGCATTTTGATTGATTATTACAAGCAGAGCAAACGTTAGATAACCACATGTCAATGAAAATGTAGACGGATGTAAACTCCTGCTGAACAGATCTAATCTTTACCAATGACCCTGAGTATGTAAGGTTACCTACATTATTATTTTCATAGCCAGGCTATTCCTTTACATGAAAGCTCAGTGTAGATTGCCAGCATTACTTATGTAACCTAGAGTAATGAAACAAAGCAGAAGGGGTCACCAAAGTTCACACGTAATGCTTTGTCTGTTCTGTGGTTTTAAAATTTAAATCATGTTCACTGAACTCATAACACACTGACTCATCATTTGTACAAAAGGCTGTATATCAAAGAAATAGTGGGCTATTCAGTACACCTCTGTGACCTGTCAGCTGTCTGTCAATAAGTTTCCTAAGGTCTTTCAGCTTGTTCTTGTTTTTCCAGTCAGACCATCACAACATGTGATGTCATGAGAAACATGACTGGGCCTCAGCAGTGACTCAGCACAACCAAACCAGAAACTATCTGGAAAGTTCCATGAACTTACTTTACTGAAGGACAGGACAGGTGTCTGCCAGTATGTGATGAGAGGCTGGTTAGGGTTATAATCTGAAAACTATATTATATATTAAAAACATTTCAATTCATTTCAATCTGCTGCCACTCCACTTGGAGTCAAGAGTTATCAGACTGCTCCTGTTATGAGAGTGAAACTGAGGCTGCATTGGGATTAAAGTTGAGACAGATCTGTTTTATAGTCAGTTATTACCATGAATAATCAGAACTCAATTAAAAGCACAGCCTTCATCAGGCTGGCTGACTTTCCTCTCTGTAAACAAAGCTGATTACAGGAAACAGGAAGGTTAAAGGCATTACCCTCAGTTCCTCTAAACAAGACTGAGACATGCCAGAAACAAATACTTTGTCAGCATTACAGCTGCTGTCTGAATCATTCTGTAATGAAGAGGACTTCGTTCCCTGGAGCTTGAGATAGAGTTGGGGGAACATTGCACCATGCACTTTAAGAATTGCACAGGCACTTTTGTAAAGCAGTGGCACTTTATTGGGTTTGCACACTTTGCACATCTCATATTTGCACATTTCATATACATATAGGTTCATAATGGATTGTCTATATTTATTGTCCTTTTAAATCTTATTTGTGCTGGTAGGTTCTGTGATGGCCACATGGTTCCACCTGCAAAAGAGGGACATGAGATTTATTCTGCATTTTTGGTAACTGAATGCTAAATTTACATAATGTGACTAATTTAATATATGTTGTGCCATTGTGTGTGTTAGTATATTGGGAATGGTAAAGTGTGTGAAATGGTACTCACCAGTCACCTTTGTCTCCAGAGTGTTCAGGCAAAAGGCTTCCCCAGGTAACGGGCACCATATTTGTAGTTCCGGGGGCATCCAAGTGGTGATTGGTGTTGGAAAATGGTGTATTTTATTAGTGAATGTGCTGGAATTGGGAAGAGGTTGTGTTTGTAAATAGATGTATGTGTATCTAGTGGGAAGATTATGGGGAAAACGATAAATAAGAAGTCAGCATGGTGAATGGGTTCTCCCTCATTAGCTAGACACCCTATATAAGGCACCATTTTGTGATCATTGGGTGGTTGGTGTATGATGTGAAGAGTATGTGCCATGCTGTTAAAGACTTAACAATTAAAGACCCGTCTGTGACACTCGACAATCCTGCCTGGTGTTCTTTTGCTGTATGCTCCAGCCGTAATTGTGGTCTGCCTAACACATTCACACAAACATGTAAACTGCATGTGAATGACAAAGAAACCTGTGCTCAGTGTGATGGATGCACCAGTCTGCTTCTTAAGTGCTGGTTGTCATCAGGCACTGGATTGGAGTTCAGTGCATATAAGCTGATTCACACACATGAAATATCTATATTAATTCCACGCTCTCAGCGGCTTCAGAGTGTACATTTAAAAACATGCTGCACTTCCTTGTGCTTAGAAATTCCATCAGAGACAGAGGAAACGCCCACATGGAGGGAAGATAAGTACTGACAGGTGCCAGCATTCATAGCAGGACAGGACACGGTGGCAGGATCCTTTTGTCATCTGACTCTTCAACATGAGCGGGGCATACTATCAAGGTAAGATTTCTGTTAATGTGACACTTGAGGGGAATTTGAGTCATTTGTATTCCAATAACACAGCCACTATTAGATCCATTATTTAATCTTGACCTAATTCATAATTCATAGTAAATTATGAAGTAGTGGAACAACTATTTGAACAAATGTTTAAGTTTACATGTAGAAGGGTATTAATATAAAGGGTTTTTTCTTTCCAATAACAAGTAGTGTTAAAAGTTCCAATTTGAAATTCTGCAATTACATTACAGTTAATAATCGCAGTAACATTCATTGGTGGGTTGATATTGAGTTTGGTCTTTCTGTGTTCTATGGGCAGACTGGTCAGCTCGGTGCAGAGGCTGTGCTGGGATTAGTTTCGATCAGTGGAACACAACTTCAGCTCAGGCTGAAGAGCAGTAAGCACAACAGTTTGTTCACACGGATCGTTCATGTGGATCAATCATACGGATCGTTCTTTTGTTCATTTGTCACGTGACAGCTGTAGCTCAGCTACAGGGCTCTGGACTGAGAAACTAACAAGGAAATGAATGATTTGTTGGTGTCTTGTTTGTGTCGTTCGTTTATTTGTCATGTGACACTTGACATGTTTTATTCATTCATGAAATCAAAATTAATTAGTCTTCAGTTATTGTAGACGTGTAAAGTGTTATTGTGTATATAATGTAAAGTATTTGTAAATAAATGCTTTTGAAAATTATATCAAAATAATAAAATATATTATTAAACACTGACAAAGCAAAGAATTATCAGCACTGATGCAATGCTATCTAGCTTTGAATATGCAACCTCAACAAAAAAGATGATTTTGATGGTATTTCAACATTAAATCAATGTTGCCATGATATCTGGGCCATCATTTCAGATCTTACATCTTACAGTTAGTCCCAAAGGTCAAAGGTATAGAGTTCATCTATGTATCATACTACAACACAGGGTTGTACATCAGAATGTCTCTCTTTATGAAATTATATAAACTCTATGTTTATGTTGGAGTTGAGGAGGAGTTGAGGAGTCTCAGGCAGAGGAAAGAAGCCGCTCTGTGGTCTGGTGGTGCAGCAGCGGCAGATACTTCTGGATTCTGAAGTCTCGCCGTCCTTTACACGAGTTGACATTCTTTAACCTGTTGGATAACATGAAAAATGCAGTTGTCAAGCTAAACAATGGCTGTTTGATCTGATCGCGGGGCTCGAAGTGTACTAATATCGTCTCACAAGAAGTGATCATTTATTTTAAAAAAATGTAGTCAGCTGAGTCTCTTTTGTTTCCCATCCGGAGTGTGACACATCCTCTCGTTTGACAACATAGCACAGTATGACCAACGGTATATTTCTCTCTGACAGGGTTTGGAGGTGCCATAGATCCAAATGAAACGAGAATTGTTCTAGTGGGGAAGACCGGAGTAGGGAAGAGTGCCGCAGGAAACACCATCCTGGGTAGAGAAGCATTTGAGTCAGAACTGTCTCCGTCTTCACAGACGTCTGAGTGCAAGAAAGCCAAGGGAGATGTCGACGGACGAAAAGTTGCTATCATTGACACTCCAGGGTTGTTTGACACCAATTTCACTCAAGAAGAAGCATTGAAGAGGATCAAGATGTGCATCTCTCTGTCCTCTCCTGGTCCTCATGCCTTCCTGGTGGTTCTTCAGCTTGGCAGATTCACCCAGGAGGAGAAAGAAACCGTCAAAATGATTCAGACCACTTTCGGTGAAGATGCAGCTAAATACACAATGGTGTTGTTCACACATGGAGATCAGCTGAGGAAGCGATCCATTGAGGACTTTATTTCCGAGAGTCCTGACCTGAAAGCCATCATTCAATCCTGCTACAATCAATACCATGTCTTTAACAATGAAATCAAAGACCCTAAACAAACAAATCAGCTCATGGACAAAATTGACAAGATGATCATGGCTAACAGTGGAACACACTACACCAACGAAATGTTCATGAGAGCAGAGGCAGCCATAGAGAAGGAGAAAGAGCGTATCCTGAAGGAGCTGGAAGCACAGAGGCAGAGAGAGCTGGATGAACTGAGAGCCAAATACGTAAAGGAAGTCTACCACAAGAAGGAGAAGCTGGTGCATACCAGATATGAGTATGAAGCCAGAGTCCGGGCTGAAAGATCAAATGAGTTTGTAAATGCACCAGTAATCGCAATAGCAACAGCCTGTGGTGCTGCTGTCGGAGGTCTGCTTGGAGTTGCAGCAGGGCCTATTGGTTTGGTAATTGGAGTCGCGGCTGGAGCAGCTGTTGGAGCTACTGTTGGTGCCATATCACTGAAAGTCTCAGAGCGTTGCCATGTTCAGTAAAGACAGTAGAGCATTAAATGATGATGTTAATATTTGATTGTTTTCCTGGGAAAATGTAGTCAGGTGTAATCTGCTTATTTGCTTCTTAGTAATTCTTAGTAATGACTCTCAATCCTAAATTGAACTGGGTATGGCGGTAACGTGTTCCACATGTGCCACAGCCGTCGTACCTGTTCTAAACAATGACTAGACAGAGCAGATCGAGCTGGCCGGAAGGCAAACACAGAGACAGCACAGCGAATCAGAGCAATTTTCAAAATAAAACATCCTGTGCAGACTCTGGATTGTAGCCTACTTCAGAATCAGAATCAGAAATACTTTAATAATCCCGGGGGGAAATTATTTAGGTATTTTAGGTAGAAGAATATAAACCAAGGAAAATAACAGAGTCTTAGCAAGTTGATGAAGTCAAAAGCTCAGCTTCTCAAACACTCCTGGTGTGATATGAAGCCACATGGAGAACGCGGAGAACCAAATCAGCATCAAAACGTCACAGAGCCGTGCCCGATGGGGTCATAATCAGTTTTTGTTAATTGCTGAAACATTTTCCACCTGAAATAAATGAAGCTAATTAATTTGTAATATCTTCCATCATTAACACAGTCTTGACTACATGATATTTCTGTAATATAAGTTCAATAATTAATCTGCTTACCATGATGGATGAAGATGACTGAATGATTCTGTGTGTAAGATCTAAATAAATGACTTTAAAGTGCATCTCTCTGTGTGGATTTTGTACATTCATTTCTGCTCTGTACTATTTGCATGATTTATTCTATATTTTATATATTTCTATATTTTACCACAGCCTAAATGCAATCTATTAATCAATCATCAGCTATCAGCATTTTAATATCTATTATCTTCATTCATACACAGATATCTATTTATAGACACTAGCAGAAATGTTGTCTTTTTCGTCATTTTTGGAACTCTTATCCTGGATATCTATTGTGCAGATATCTGCTGGCTACACTGGAAGCCCAAGGGCTGTTGTCCTCAGAGGCTCTTCAGATTTTGTAGCTGATGGGTTCTGAGACTGACTCATACTCCTCAGTATAGAGCATACACTCACAGGGGGACATTTTTCTGCAATAAGATACTTTTGATACCTTAAATACATTTTGTCTGTATCACCAAAGCACAATGTCATTGTGTTTATACTGTATATATAGGCTGTCATAATAAGATAATAAGATAATATCATAAGTCTGTGAAGGTTCTCAGTCATCTAGATCGTCTTTCTCCAAAAAAGGTTGAGTCTGGGCCAACTGGACTTGGCAAAATGTCTTCACGAATTTACAAGTCAGGTTGCCCCCGACTCAATCTTACCATGTTGATCTGGAATGTTTCATCGATAAACACGTAGTACAACTACAAATCTGCATTCACTAACATGACCATGTCAATATGGATATAGATTTAGAATGATTGATTACATACTATGGATGAAGGTGAACTAAGATGATTTACTGTCAGAGCGATGAGGGATGAAGGATGGAGATGAGAGTAGAGGGATGGAGGAGTGAGTGATGAGGGAGAAATCAGGGTCATAGATGGGTGGAGTTCTGAGATGGACTGGTGTCAGCTGGTGGTGGGAATATGGAATAAATGCAGGAGGAAGCTGAGACTGTGAGTGTGGCTCCAATGTTTCCTGTGTATGAATGAAAGAGAGAGAAGAGGAGGAAAGTAAAGGAGGGATGAGAAAACTGATTTAAAGAAGAAGTGAACAGATAAGGAGTGCTTAAATACTTTAGGGATGAGTTTAAGGGGTGCTCTGAGTTCTTGAACCAACTTATAAAACTTTGTTTTTTTACACAGCAGCAGCAGCAAAAGAACAAAAAGCTGAAAACAAAGATGTGGTTGTGTTTTATCTCTACAGGACCTCAGAAGAAAAAGATGAGTGATGAACTTCGAATCATTTTGGTGGGGAAGACCGGTGCAGGGAAAAGTGCAGCAGGAAACAGTATCCTGGGAAGAGAAACTTTCGAGTCTGAACAGTCTTCTTCCTCCTGGACACGTGAATGTATGAGAGCTGAGGGAGTAATCAGAGGTCGAAAAGTTGCCATCATCGACACTCCGGGGCTGTTTGACACCAATGTCACCCAAGAAGAAGCATTGAGTAGGATCAAGGCATGTATTTCTCTGTCTGGTCCTGGTCCTCATGCCTTTCTAATGGTTCTAAAGCTGGGCAGGTTCACCCAAGAGGAGAAGGACACAGTGAGGATTATTCAAAGTACTTTTGGTGACAAGGCAGCTGAATATTCACTGGTGTTGTTCACACATAGAGACAAACTGAAGACACAAACAATTGAAAGCTTTATTTCAAAAAGTGAAGACCTCAAAGACTTCATAGAGGTATGCCATGGGAGGTATCACGTCTTCAACAACCAAGTGACAGACCAGAAACAAGTCGATCAGCTCCTGGAGAAAATTGATCGAATGACTCTGGAGAATGTCCCCCGGCACTACACCACAGAAATGTTCAGAAAAGCAAAAAGGGCCATAAAGAAAGAAGAACGGCGGCTTTCAAAGGAGCTGAAAGCAGCAGAGCAGAAGAGGAAGAGCATCATAAAGGCTGAAATTGAGAGAGAAATTGGACTAACAAGAGGGTCAATGAAAGATGGCAACTGTGTTCTACAGTAGGAGGTGGAGGTACTCCGGCTCTTCAAAAGCAGTTGAACTTGCTTAGTTCCACTGTACTTTAGGACTGAAAGTTCAGCCACAGCACCAGCACCACAAACCTGTAACCTCTAACCTTTGGCTTATTTTTAGTGCACTAATTTCTGTTTGTAGCATGAACATTTACTGATCTTTTGTCACACTTTAGTTTTTCTTTGGTTAGATTAAATGAACTGGTTCTATCCAGTGGTTAGAGTGTTGCTACTGAAGTTGTAACATAGTTACACTCAGTTTGTCTCAACTGGTTCCATGTCTCTACTAACTCCCTGTCATTTCAGATCCCACCTTCCAATCAGCTCATTTCCCTCACCTGGTTTTCACCGCCCATCTCCTCACCTGCAGTCCATTTGCTCATTAGCCTTCAGCAAATATATACTGGTTCATTTCCACTTCATCCCTGCCGGATTGTCTTGTGTTGTTTTTGCCAAGCTCTCCAGCGATTCTAGTTTTGTCTTCTTGTTCTGACTCTGTTTTGCACTTCGGATACCTGCCTGCCCCTTGTCGGATTTGGTTGCCTTTTTGATCTCCTGGTTTTGACCCTGCCTGTACCTTGGACTGACTAAATTGGTTTTCCCTTAAACTTGTCTGCCTCTGAGATGTGCTTTTGGGTTCTCCTTGCCAGTACCATACTATACCAGTATGACAAGGGACTGCTTGTCCTACTGCTCGGCCCTACCACATCATGAGGGGGATTAAGATTTCTTTCATTCATTCTCCCTCACTGTTTATCTTCATCAGGGTCCAGCTGGTCACATTAATGGGCAATTGAAAGTCACCAACTAACCTGCATGTCCATGGACTGTAGAGAAGGAACCCCACACATGCAAATGCCACATATGTGTATGCCACCATCATGTCACCCGATTGGGATTTGTACTTCAGAGATTTTGTTTCTTCAGACTTGAATGAATTGTTTACAATATATAATGATTCTACTGATAGACTAATTGTTTTGTTATATTGGTAGTTTAGTTGTAACGTTTGCCTTGGTGTGACCTCAGAAATGGTCTGACCAGTCATGATGTTCCCCTTTTTGTTCAGTTTGGAGGTCTGTTAATTCTGTTCAGTTCTATTCAGTTTATGTTTAAGTTTGATCTCTTTTATGGACCCAGACATTTTATTGTATATTTTATAAATTGTTTGTTTCATTTTTGGATAAATAAAATCTGCTATTTGTGACTCATTATGCCCACCAGCTGAGTCACTCTTAGCCATCACAGTTAACAGCATCTTTCAATTTTGCAAATGAGTTTAGTTACACAACATTCTAAAAGTTCTATATTACATGTTTGAAGAAACTGGTAGTTTTGGAGTGAGTCTATGACTATGATGTGTCCTCCCATCTGCATTATGATCGAGTGGAGAAGGACAAAAAGTGGATAGAAACTGCCAGCCCTTGAAATATACAAACAAGGGCAGCTGTGGACAAAAGCTGCTCTGTTTCTGCTCCATTGTTGTGATCTCGTAAATAGTGACAATGCAAGATCCCCAGTCTTTGTGAAATCTTAGTCTGTGATGAAAAACTTAGGTAATGCGGAGGTGGCATGTTTAGAGGTGGTAAGCCAAACCTAGGTTCAGTTATGTAACCTTTAGATAAAATTGCATGTAGAAAATAGAACATAATTTAATAATAATTCAAGGTGACAGTGGTGACAATCTGAGTAAGGTCAAAATAGATTTAGTGTTCTTCTTTTATTTTTTAACAGGGGAATGATGTATGAGATGAAGAATCATTTCCAAACAAACAGAACAAGTTCATTCAGTCTGCAGCCACAACTTATTTAGCTGTACGCAGCTGTGACACTTAGTGGCCGTGTCCTGTATCGCACATTCAGTTACAGCTCAGACTCGGTCACAGTAGTCTGTAGAAAGCCAGTAAAGGTTCATGTGAGAATGTCAGTTTCACCAGCTGGTTGATGGATCAGATACACGCTGAATAAAAAACACAGACTCACTGTAAATTCACCATCTGTCATGTATGATGGCATTTTAGTTTAGTCTGGCTGTTACTATAGTAACTATCCAGTTTCCTGCTTCCTGTTTGGTGCTGAAGGGAGCACACCTACCTTCTGATAATATCGTACATAATACCATCATACAAACACAACATGTTTGTTTATATCAGAACGTATCAGAAACAGACTGTCAACAGACTCTTATTTCAGTGGATGCATACATGATACAATACAGAGCAGCTAGCCTATGCTAACCCGTAGATGCTACACAAAGTGGCTTGTTTCAGAAATGTTCATGTCTTGCTCGGCAGCAGTGTGGTGCCAGTCCAGTTATGGAACCATTTAAATAAATGATTAAATAAAGAAACAAGTCATAATCTGCTGTCACTGGTAATTAATAGGCCTAAATGGAGCTTGTTGTATAAAATTAATATCACACTCAATCAAGGCTGTGCTGCTGTGCTGAATATCAGCACGCTGTGATTACCTTGGCACTTGATTCCTGCATTAACCAAGAGAAGGAGAAGGGCTCGTTTTCTTATCTCCTCATGTGCTCATACTTTGGACCCTACACACAGTGTGATCGGCAGGGTCTATAAATGCCACATTACCACTTATCCAAGGTCACTGGGCACTGAAGCCAATCCCAGCTGGCACTGGGTGAGAGGTACGCCCTGGACGAGCCACCAGTTCATCACAGGGCTCACACAGAGACAAACAATCAGCCATTCATGCTCCATTCACACCTATGGGCAGTTTAGAGTCATTCACCATTAACCTGCATGTCTTTTGACTGCAAACTAACCACCGTCTATTTCTCCAATCTGGACAACTGGACTTATCCAAGAGACTTCTTCAGAGCAACTGACTGCTGGAGAAAGACAGCCTTTATTTTATTTGTTGTATCTCTGCCCCTGTAATATTGTTCTTTTTATAAATGTCTGTTTTTATATGTGTGTTATATATGTTGATCTTTTCTTCTCTCTATATGACTCAGAGTAAATAGAAGTACTACAGCTGACCTCCTGTTAACCCACATATTAAAAGTAAACTGAAATGAAAACATATGTTATAAGAGGATCAGGGCTACGTGTGAAAAAAGTTTGAGGTCTGAGTTTAAAACATTTCTGACCTCACATACTTCTTCTGTTTGTTTAGTTTGTTTAATCTTTGCATGTTATTGTCTGGATGTGTGCGTGGAGCATTGAACCAGCGTAAACATCAAAGATCGTCTCTGACTGAAACAGATCTCAGATCAGATCTGAACTTTCGAGACCACGTGACCGTCCAGTGGCTGCTGTCATGTGACGTGCGTGCGCATACAGCAGCAGCAGCACGGTCAGTGTAGTCCGTCAGTTCGCGGGTGGAGAGGATGGAGCACGGAGCGCTGCCGGTGTTTGTGTCGGTCCTCGGCTTGTCTCTGGCTCTGTGCTCCTCTCAGACTTACGTCCTGGACGACAAAGCCGGTCTGGGGAGAGTGTTTGACGGAGTTGGAGGTTTGAGCGGCGGAGGGGTGAGTCCAGGCACGTTTTGAACTACTTCCTGCTCCGACACGAACACGGCTTCAGGTTCCAGCTGCTCAGTGTTTACGTTGTTAAAATGTTGTTAACATGTTGTCAACATGTTGTCTGGTGGTTCCTTCAGGCCACGTCTCGTTTACTGGTGAATTATGCTGAGCCGTACCGCAGCCAGATACTAGACTACCTGTTCAAGGTATGACACGACACAGACACACAGTGCACACTGTGCCCACTGTGCTCACTGTTAACCTGTGTGTGTGTGTGTGTGTGTGTGTGTGTGTGTGTGTGTGTGTGTGTGTGTGTGTGTGTGTGTCTGCGTGTCTGCAGCCAAACTTTGGAGCCTCTTTACACATTCTGAAGGTTGAGATCGGAGGAGACGCTCAAACTACAGGTGAGTCTGATTTAATACACTGCAACTCTTTTCTAATTACTTCATCATTTCAGCCTGTTAGCTGTCAGAGAGTGGTGGAAAAAGACTGATACAAGTTCAACAAGAGTACACACACACCTCTGACCAACAGTCAGAGATATTTATTTACAGATGTTTCATAAACGCCTGTGCTCATATTCAGATGGATCATACTCTACTCACAAAAAGTTTGGGATACATTTTCAGAGTGCACCTAAGATGCACTATAACCTCGACCACTTAATGACCTGCTTCAATGACAGTTTGTATTTAAACAGTCTCAGTCTGGTCAGTGTTCAAACAGGGAAGTTACCACTGAGTGCCGAGTGTCACACTTGTGAACAGCCTGAGACGTCTAGTCAAGCTGTAATCGATGCTCAATAAATAGTCTGAGATGAAGATATTACCATGTCCTGCTTGCATGATATAATATCAGTGTAGCATGAACTTCCTGTGAGTACTGTATATGTTGTCCGTTCAGTTCATCCTAGCTCTGGGTAAACCCTCCACATAGGATTCTTTTTGTGTTATGTTGTCTCATGGTTGTGACATTACATTGGACCATGCACTTTTTCAAGATGGAACTGAGCCGTCACACATGCACTACGAGAACGATGAGAACTACTTCCGAGGCTACGAGTGGTGGCTGATGAAAGAGGCCAAAAAGAGGAACCCTAACATCACGCTCATAGGTAAGAACAGCTCTGTGTGCCTGACACTGCAAGCTCTTTACATAAAAGTACCTGTGCACATAGACTTACATGGCTTATATGAATACTGTAACATGCTGTGATGTCGAGGCCCAGGTAGGAAGACACAGACTGAGATGCAGGTACCAGTGAGTACTTCACCTGTTTTGGTAAATTCTAAACGAACGATCACACCACAGATATGTCCTCCTGAACAGATATGATGATGGCAGCATTATGAACTTGACTTTTATGAGTCTCTTGTTCTCCATTGGTATGCCAGCCACAGTCTGTCTGGCCTTGTCCTCTTGCAGCTGTAGGTCTTTGTGTTTAAGGGCAGAAAAACCTGGTCAACACCAATTTGGAAGTTTGTTCAAGGTCAACCAGGAAAGCAGTCATACAGTCCAGAGCTCGTGCGGTGTATCTGAAACACAATCATGGGAAACAACAGCCTGTTCAGCGTAGCACATCCACATCCAGTGACGGTACAGTGAGGACACCTTCTGCCTCTCTCGTGTGTGTGTGTGTGTGTTTTCATGTAGGTTTACCCTGGGCATTTCCCGGTTGGGTGGGCCATGGTAAGAACTGGCCCTATGACTTCCCAGACATCACTGCAGCATATGTGGTGAACTGGATCCTCGGTGCCAAGCAGTACCATGACCTGGACATTCAGTATGTTGGGGTGTGTACTCATTTCTTTCATTCTGTGCACATAGGAGCAGTCAGCGGATCATTGAAACAGTTTTACCAAACTGTCCATCATTTTTGTTGTCTGCTCACTTCCCTGTACAACTTTCAGGTGTGCTCACGTTGACATTTACCTCCAAGTTTAGAGATGCTGGGCTCATTAGTCAGCTCGTTTACAATCTGTCTGATACAACCCATCAGTATTTCTTGGCTTGTATGTAGCGGTGTTACTCAGTGCTATCTCAGTTAACTTTGGTGAGTGCAGTGTAGTCATAACCAATAAGAATACGCTGCACGTCAGCCTTTTTCCTGTCATGACCATCATGCTGGATTTGAGGGATGTGTTCCATTTGCAGTTTTCTATGTAACTAAACTCGGTTTCATCTGTTTAGATCTGGAATGAGCGAAACTATGACAGCAAGTACATCAAGGTAATCCTAACCTCTTTATCTCTATCAGTCCAATCACTGACAGGACACAAACGTGCATCATGGGTAAGCTTAGTCTCCACTGTGAATGAAAGTAGAAAAACAGCCACTAACATTGGGTTGTGCCCCACATGAGAGCTGCACTTTGGCTCTCAGTGGTTGGGATGATTTGAAGCTGGGTTCCTCTGAGAGCATGTCTTTGTTGCCAAGGTGCTCCGGAACGCCCTGGATAAAGTTGGTCTAACTGGCATTGGCATCATCGCAGCGGACGGTGACTGGAGCATCGCTAATTCTATGATCACTGACCCGTACCTTAATGACTCTATTAAGGTAATTGGGTAAGTACAGTTTGGAGTCACACTCAAACATGGCATGGCTTAGTGCGCGATCACTCATTTGAAGAGCAGTTTGACTTCTGACAACTCACTGAACATGTGATGTGCAGCTGCTGTGTGCGGGTGTGTCTTCCTTTAAATCACTGGTTGTCTTTTCTCTAAATCTCCACTCTGTCCTGAATCAAAGCTGAATGTTTGTGGCTGTTTTTCTGGTGAAGACTGAAAACACTTCGGTCAAATACTAACTGGATAGGCTGCACTTATATAGAAGAAGAAGGCATAGAATACTTTCTATAAAGCATTTACATCACTAGAATAATCTCATTCATTCAAATGTACAGTATGATGCTGCATCATGTCAAAAAACAAAACCTGATTCAACGTTTGTTTTCTTCAGTGGTTATGAAAGTATTACATGGGAGTAATACAATACATATAAGAGTTTTACATGGTCGCAGCAAATACTGTACAGAAGTCAGACTTGAATCCCTGTTCCTCTGCTCTCTGTCTCTCTGTGTGACTGTGACTGGCTGTACCAGCTGCTGCGGTACACTCTGGATAAAAACAGTCTGGAGGGGGTCAGGATCATAGCCAGTGACAACCTGTGGGAGCCCATTGCCGTGTCTCTGCTGCTTGACCCCGAGCTCAGCAGAGCCGTAGACGTGATAGGGTAGGATCCCCCTCTATGAATGACGTTTGTGTGCACGCCCTCTGTCGCCAGCTCTCTTTATCTGCGTGATATGTGTCCTAACAACAGCGACATGCCTGCCATCAGAGCGTGCATCTTCATGTATTCTTACACATTTGATTTTTAAGCTTCATGTGTCCATAGAAAAATTGCAAAAACACCGAACTATTGGCCAAGTGACATCACATTCTCATTACATCACCATAATAATGAAATGCAGCAGAGGAGATTGATAGACGGACAGAGCACCTCACTTCATTCAGCCTCTGCACTCTGCTAGAAGAGCTCTGTTCTGATGCCAGGGCTCTAAATAATAATTCTGTTTTTTATAATAAAAACATCCCACAATGCCACAGTATGTTTCTTGATCATTTAAACAGTCTCCCTCCTCGCGTGAAAAAGAAACTCCTACTATGGCTGCTCTGGGACGCATTTTTCTGGCATGGTTTGGGTCCACTTGTCCCTCTTGATCACTGCATCCTGTGATGAGACATTTCTATCCTGATGAGAGGATGACAACGCCCCCATCCCATGCCACCCAATACTTCAAACCACTTTGTTTCTTACTTTCACAGATGCTGAAGTTACTGCTCTCTGTGTGTGTGCGTGTGCGTGCGTGTGCGTGCGTGTGCGCGTGTGTGTGTGTTTGACCATAGTGTGTTGTGTGATGTTCAGGGCACACTACCCCGGAACCACCACAGTAAAGGAGGCAGTGAAGACACAGAAGAAGCTGTGGTCTTCGGAGGACTACAGCACATTCAACAATGAGGTGGGAGGAGGCTGCTGGGCTCGCATCCTAAACCAGAACTATGTTAACGGACTCATGACTGCGTAAGTGAACACACGAGCAACACTCATCAAATTCCATTCACTTTAAGCAGTAAATATTTCATACTAAAGACATAAAAGTCATAAAAAATGTGGAAGATCACAGTGAATGTAACTATGGAGGGAAAGCCTGCTGTAGCCTCTGACTGTGATTCTCCATCCAGCACCATCTCCTGGAACCTGGTGGCCAGCTACTATGAGCAGCTGCCATTTGGCAGAGATGGGCTAATGACAGCTGAGGAGCCCTGGAGTGGCAACTATGTGGTGGAGTCTCCTATCTGGATCACAGGTCTCCATTACACCCTGCACTCAGAGACAGACACTGTGCAGATATGACACACTGTAAAAATAACAGATAGTTTAATAAATGAACACATTTGTACAGCCCACACCACACAGTTCACCCAGCCAGGATGGACCTACCTGCAGACTGTTGGGCATCTGTCACAAGGTGGAAGTTACGTAGCCCTGACTGATGGGAAAGGAAACCTCACAGTTGTCATAGAAACCATGGCAAGTTAAGCTTTCCTATTTAGATTTTTACTTTGTGCTTCTACCTTATTCTTTGAAATAATTGAACAAATGATCAGTGTTCCTATGAAGCTGCTGCTGTGCAGCCTCTTTTCTTACTGCTTGTGATGGCACTCCGTTATCTGTTCTTTCTTTACTGTACCACTCTTTATGTAACACTCTTTTTCCACGCGAGTGACGAGACATGACAACTTCCTTTGTCTTTTTAAACGTTTACTCAAAAACAACAAAGTAAATTACAAAGTCTGACGCACAATCAAAAGACTGTTGCTTCCCTATGTTCTGACTTGTAACTAACGTATACACAGTCAGTTGCCATAGCTACGATATAGAAAACGTTCTTTTCAACCGTTTACACGTTACTAATTGTGCATGCCAAACTAACATACTCTAAACCCTGCACAAACCACAATCAAGTTATCATTAACAATTTTTAACTGTTTTAACTCAAATTACCACTGCTCAACTGGCCCTTAATGGCCCTTACACTGCTCTTCAGATACATGAATGTTTTTCTAAATATCCTTCACAGACTCATGATCATTCTGTGTGCATCAGACCTCCACTCCCTGCCTTTAATGTGACAGCCCAGAATGCAGCTTTCCAACTGAAGGGATCCTTTGTAAGTTCCTCTGAGGTCTTCATCATACTCTTGAAAGGTACTGAGTGATACTTGTCTTATTCAACATTGCTTGTGTGTCACAGGCCTCCATCAAAGAGCTCCAAGTATGGCGGTCACAGTTTAACTTCAAAAGCAAAAAGCCATCCTTCTATGAGAAACTGACTCCACTGAAGGTAGAACATGGACATGAAGTGTTGGCAGCATACAGCAGTATGAATCGAGCTTTATTGTTTCACATATTGTCACATGATGTGTTGGTTTCAGCTTTTAGATGGATCATTCACCTTGAATCTAGCTGAAGACGAAGTTTATACATTAACCACAGTGACAACAGGATGTAAAGGCAGCTACGCAGACCCACCTGCCTCTGCTCCCTTCCCTAAAGTTTACAAGGACAACTTTGATGTCCGTAAGTACAGAACACACACACACTCCGTTCTGTTTGTTTGGTCCTTGAGGTCTTTAAATATTATACAATTCTTATCCCACCTATTTTCTGTCATTCTTGTATGTCTGTACTTTGACCTGATATCGTGGAAACTAGGCCTGCCACGATTAGTCGATTAGTCACAATTATGTTGAACAAAATCGCATCGTTTTTTTTTTTTGTTTGTTTGTTTTTTTACTTTGCTTTTCTCTCGAAACTGCGCCTGCAGCTTCCACTGCCGCGTCTGCCTTTCTGTCACACGCACACACACCCCTATGCACATGTGCAGTAGTGGTAATCGGCGTGCGGCAGGATCCCCTCGTGGGACCTCTCCCCGGTGCTGGCTGGCCCCTGCCGGGCGCATTTCCTCCGTGGCGGTGTGCCGCGACCGGCTCTGGGACAGCTTGGAAGGGCTCGAGGGCGAAGGAGCTGCAAGCTTTACAGCGTCCGCCCGCCCGGACCTCACCGTTTCACGGGGCCGTGGGTTAATGAGTTATCATCCTAATTGTTTTTATTTTCAGTTAGCTCAAACTTCAAGCTGAAAGCTAATGATCTGATCAGCTGCATGCTGGTGCGATAAGCTGTATGTTTTACAGTCAATTTACATATGATCCGATTAGTCGACTAATCGAAAAAATAATCAGTGATGAGTCGACTATCAAAATAATCGTTTGTGGCAGCCCTAGTGGAAACATTAAAAAGACATTCTCTGAATAATCTGAATGACCTCCTGTAGGAAACCCTCCCTTCACCGAGGCTCCAGACTTTGCTGACCAGACAGGGGTGTTTGAGTACTACATCAACATGACTGACCCTGGACCTCACGTCTTTACCTTACGTCAGGTTGTGACCCAGAGGCCCGTCACATGGGCATCTGATGCTGACCAGACCATCAGCGTCATAGGAGACTATCAGTGGTGAGGTGATAGTGCCTTGCACTGCTCTGCTGCTGAGAATATCACTTTAAATCCCAATGACACAGGAAGCAGAGTGCCGTTGGATAAAGTTATGAGTTATCAACTGCTTCTGGTTTATCAGGAAATGGCAAACTCTAAGATTCCATAAAGAATACCTGAAAATCCCTCTAACATCAATGAAGTCTTCACAGGACATCAACTGTGTGAAATCTAGGATCACGCCAGATTTCTGACAACACACTGTTCTGTTGTGTTACAGGCAGAACCTGACGATTACATGTGACGTGTTCATGGAGAGCGTAAAGACTGGTGGAGTATTCATAGCAGCCAGGGTGGATAGAGGAGGCGAGTCGACCCGTGGCACTAAAGGAGTCTTCTTCTGGGTGTTTGCAGATGGAACATACAAAGTTACCAATGATCTTGGTCAGTAGTGTCACACCTTCTTCATTCCACAGTTTATTATGGAGACCAAACATGAAGCTCTCAGATGTCCTGGTCCATTCTTGTCAGTAAATGACATGAAAAGATCAAAATCAGCAATGTATTCAGCAGTCTGCGACTTCCTGTTCCTGTCTGTGGTCTCAGCTCAGAGCTCACTGGTTCCTACTGAAGAGGTTGATCACTCACACATTCGGAGTTTAGTTTAATTTCCTAAAACATCTAGCCATTCGTCAGCAAATGTTACCCAATAAGAGAAATTGGTGCATATGTCTGGGCTAGATGAATCCACATTAGGTGCTCAAGTGAGTGTTTGGGTCAGCTCGATGTGTTTGAATAACAGGAATAATAGATATCAGACTTTGGATTCACAGGCAGGAATTGTTGTTACTTCTGGACTCTTCAGTTGTTGACTACAAGACAATTCTAGAATGTAGTATTCCACTTTAACGTATCCAAAATGACTTCACAGAGAATTGTTGTCAGTCACACAGGACTGCTAGCACATTTTCAGTTCTGTCTTGTTGGTTTTGGTCTTTTTTTGTGGAATTTGTTGACAATAGTAAAAGAAGAATTCACCACATATGAATGTAAGCTTATTTTAAAAACATATTGTGCAGACTGCCCTCAGTACAAGGTTGAACAGATGTCATTGCTGTACATCTTATCGCTGTGTGTGGGACTGTTTTGTTGTCTTTTGTGAACAGCTGGACAGACTGTACTCGCAGAGGGACAGTCTGGTACCCGAGCATATGGCTGGCACACGTTATCACTCACTGTGAATGTAAGTGGAGACCTAATATTCGACGTGTTTGGAAATGTTTTGTGCTCACACTCCTTTATTTGTCCAAGCATATAAAGTAGATATTAAAATTCATGGTGACCTCTCTGCCTGCAGGGCCAGTACGCGTCAGGGCTGCTGAACGGATACCCACTGTGGAAGAACGCTGTGGTACTGACACCAAAGAATGGCTGGGCTGCCATTGGAACACACTCATTTGAACTGGCTCAGTTTGATAACTTTGCTGTGGTAGCAGACAAATGATTTAACTGTGAAATAATCATTTACACTCTGTTGTGAATATTGTGATTTGTTTAATAACTTAATCAATGCATTGATTTAACACTGGACTAAATACAGATTTGACTCTTGTTCTCTTTTATGGTAATGTAAAAGTTGCTGCACAGGGAACAAAGAGACACACGAGGTCACATCATGATTTTGCACAAAGTGGTTTTTAGGGAATAAAGATTAAAAAATAAATAAATAAATAAATAATAGTTTTCCATGTTTTTGAAGAAACTGCTTTGTGTGTAAGGCCTGAAATGAAAGATTGTTTCATCTGTTTGAGAGCCATCACTCTAGTTTTACATTTAGTCATGCAGGAGAAATCCATTCACATGCTGCCCCACACTTTGTAATCTGTTTTTTAAACATCCTAACGGTGTCCAGTTGAGACTTCTTGACCTCTTGCTGAGGTCCAATGAGGTTTATTCAGTGGCAATCTTGAATTGATGTCTATGTGAGACGCGAATAACTGCACATACCTTCACACAGTAAAAGGCAAATATAACTTGTTCATTTGTTTCACAATGCTATTCCTACAATAGTTTAATGAAACTAATTAATTCATATTTAAAAAACAGTCACTGATCACCATCACTGACAGCACCAGCAAGCCACAGGTAAATGAGAGATGGGGTCAGAATTGGTCCACAAGACCAGACAGACTTCAGTCAGAAAATCTGGCCTCAAGAAGAGCCCAGCTTCCTACCTGTGATAGGCCACCCTGTGGTTCATCCTCTGGACATGAGTTCATGACTAAACATAGTTAACTCAACTTGCTGCTGAGGTTCTCATCTCCCACAATCCTCTTGAACATCTTGGTCTTCACCAGATTGACTGAAGTCTCATGTGAAGACCAGCTGCTTCACCTTTCAAGGTTCACCCAGCTGACTGCAAACATGACTGTTGAAATAATTCCTAAATTTGTTTTTTCCTAGAGGGTCCACAGATACACAGGTACTGCAGGGGCAATTTTTGTCATAATAATTGATAATTTTTACCAAAATAGTTTGTTATAAAAAATATAACAAAAATGATATTGAGTAAACTCCAAGCATTAATATGCAATAACAAGCTACTTTTAACAAAAAACTATTTACAAAATAAATGTTTCCATGAACTTTGTGTCTCAATCATAAACACATATGCTAATAACCCAGTATATAAACAGGTTAATAAGGTGAAATAAAAGGTCAGTAAAGTAAATATAAACGTTTTTTTTAGGCCAGGCTGGCTGTTTGGGCTGAAAAAGGTTGAAGACCTGTGCTTTAATACAAAGTGTCAGGTTACCTGCAGATTCAGCCAATAACCCAAATGCCTTTTCAAATGTGGCATTCTTCTTAAACTTATCTAGTGTTGCCACATTGGCCCTTCCCTGAAGCCATCAACAGTCCTCATCACAGAACAGCAGCCGGCCACATGAGGTCGGCATCAGTGCATGTAGAGATGTCAACCTGAAGCTCAGCTTGATGGCATGGAGCATGTAGGTGATTATGTGTGAGCCTGCACTTCATATGGTTTTGTTTTTATTAACAATGGATTACATGACTGTACAATGTGTGATGTGTCTCTGTTTAGCCCCTTTAAGCTTCTTGTTTTGGTTTAGCTCATTGCTCTGTTAGAAATGTCAGTTTTATATTACCGGTAAATGTGAGTATATTGATGTATGCATGGACACGTGCTACACGGTGAATCTGCCGTTCAGGCTGTCTGCGTGCGACGCGCGAGGGCGCGTACGTTGTTCGCTCGCGACGAGAGGGCCGTTTCTATAGCAACAAGACACCCAACAACGCTTGCTAACAGACAGGCTGACATGGCGGAGCCGAAGATGGAGAAAGTCCAGCGGTCACCCAGGAGAGTTTTCATCAACAACATAGACTCATACGCCTCGAAATGTATCGCCAAGGTAAACATACGCCATGTATGTGGAGGTCCAGCTGCTACGTTACCGGTGTTAATGTTCCGTGTGTTCTCTGCAGTTTCTGTCAGAGTGTGTGTCTCCTAAAGGAGAGGACACTGAGAAAGAGGAGAAGGAGGAGGAGGAGGAGGAGGAGGTGACTTCACACCACAGCGCAGGCCGAGCGTTCCTGCTGGCTGGAACTGTGTCTGAC
Source organism: Larimichthys crocea (assembly GCF_000972845.2). Lineage (NCBI taxonomy): Eukaryota > Metazoa > Chordata > Actinopteri > Sciaenidae > Larimichthys > Larimichthys crocea. Next base: position 2,943,124 of record NC_040015.1, on the reverse strand, counting down.
AAAGACGAGGACAGACCGTATGTGTTGGAGGAGTATTTAGTAAGTTAACGTTCAAACCTTCTCCTGTACTCAATACTCTGTACTCTATAGGACCCCTTGGACAAGAAACAAACAGAACAGAGACCACCACATGTGTTACATTTTAATGCTGACCTATAATAACTGTTTTATTCACTTTATTCACTTTCTATTTCACCTTAATAACCTATTTATATACTGGGTTATTGGCCTATATGTGTTGATGACTGATAAAAAGTCCATGCATCATTTTTTTTGGTTATTAAATGAGAGCTGTGCGTCTTTGGGCATGTCCACTGGTTCATCCAATTGGAGTGTAAATGCCCCGGCCGTTTGTAGTTTCTCATTATCTGCACCCTCACAGTCACCATTATTTTGGTGAAAACGGTCAATTCTTATCACAAAAATATTATATTATGGCAGACCCCTGCAGTACTGTACCTTTGTGGACCCCTGGTTGAAGATCCCTGCTGTATACTGCGTATATACTGTATGAGCCTACTGTAAACTAACATTATGATCTCTGAGCAGTCTTTTTTGTTTCCCAGCACATGGACAGGGACGAGCTGCTGTCTAAACTGATGCAGTGTGACGTTGTGATCTACAACATTTCCCAGCATGCTGGACAGGTAGAAGAGGCCCTGTGGGCTGTTTCAGGTGAGCAGTGGTCAGTCTCTGATTGGTCGATGGGCTGTTCAAGTCTTCAAATGCATCTACACTATGTAATATAGCTCTGAGCATTCTGCTATAATAATTCACTGTTACTTTCTGTTTGTTGTAATTCTTGCTGCTTACTGAACTTGTCCTGCTCACAGATCCATTATTGAAGTTGTCATAACTTCAGCAATTAAGAGAGGATTTTTTTTGTTTATATTTACTCATTGTATGCATATCTGGATGTGTTATATTACATTGTGTAATATAACACAGATTGTCTGCAGCCAACACACGATAGATAATAATTCAATATAATAATACTGTAATTCATAAATCAGGAAGTGACTCCTCTCATCATGTTTGTAGCTCTCCACAATAAAATGACAGATTTTTCTGGACCAAAGATGTTCATCCTCGTATCCACTGTGATGACCTGGGCGTGCAGCAAGCCAGTCAATCCTGTAAGTGTACACATACAGCACCTGTGGACAGCCAACATGTCATCATGGGTTTTATTTTTTATCACATCTTATGATGTTGGCCATCATGTAGTGTGTAGTCTAAAAAAACTGCCCATCACAGAATATTTTCTGTTGATAAATCAGTTATTAATTGTTAAATAAACTTTTATGTCAATGTCATTCCTCATAATATCAATACTTTTATAACTTCAAGCAGTGGTGAAGCAGCAGTGAAGAATTGAATTACTGTTATATTTGCATGTAGTCATTTAACTGACGCTTTCATCTAAAGCGACTTACAGGGAGCAATTTGGGGTTCAGTATCTTGCCCAGCGACACGTCGACATGCAGAGTGAAGGAGCCGGGGTTTGAACAACCTGCTCTACTCCTGAGCTGCAGCTGCCCTATATATGTACAGAATATATAGTTTTACATAAACTCTGGCCTTATCAGATTTATGTTGCAGCATCCTTGCTTGTCTGTCAACAGGATGATTTGGAGCTTCCTTTCACTGATGAGATTTTCTGGAGAAGAAGAGCACATCCCAACTTCAACCAGCACATTGATCTGGAGAAGAGAGTGGTGAAAATGGGCAAAACTGTCAGTTTCAATTCCCTGAGTTATTACAGCTTGTATACACATGGAAACACATGATTGATTGATGTCCCCCTGTCACATGGTTTATTGTTTTTAGAACCGGACATTGTTCTCAACGTACGTGGTGGCTTCAGGACTGACTTATGGGATGGGAGAGCAGGTCTTCCACTTCTTTTTCAAGGTGGGATTCTTTACATTTTCCATCATATAGATATATTAATATATATTGTGTCTGTATTTGTCACTGAAACTAAAAGTCAGAATTAGAGATCTACGTTGGTTCCAGTAACTGAAATCCAACTGAGGACTTGAACCTGGCTTGGTCCAAATGTTACTTAGTTTTGTAGGGTGACTTTTATTAGGTTTTAAATATGTAGTCGTGAAATTTTAGTCTCATCATCACTGATCCAAACACATTCCAAACTCTCATTGTGTAAACAGAACCACTCACTGTCACTGGACACTGATCAGGACTGATACCATCAGGCACATTTATCATCAGCAAAGAATGCAAAGCATTTTACATTCGACATTTTTACTTTTAGTCTCGATTTTGTTGTGAAATAGAGGTCATCATAGTTTTTGTTGACAACATGAACAAATAGAAGCTTGTTGTGTCTTTTTGGAGGTAAAAAAAAAAAACAGTAAATGGAAAAATTATACAACAGAATATATTTTCAGATGGCTGCAAAAGTCTGAGGATGTTCTGGAAGTATTTTCAGAACAGCAGAAGAATGTGTAAGTCAAATGCAATAAAAGATTGGAGAAATAAACTGGCTAATACCTGAATAGATCTGAGCTAATATGAATACATAATCTGTAGGCAAGGGACCAAGATGTTCTGGTTTCCATTTGTTGACGAGTCATGTTTGAATGGGCTCTGGTTGTCAATGTTTGTTGTCAATGAAATTAAATCTGGGAATAGGTAAAAATCCTATTTTGCATAAATGTGGCCATTGTGGCTCTGCTGATCATGCTAACTTTGCACTCACCACCTCCACTGTAGAAGGAAGAAGGACAGAATGAATGAAAGACACCATGTATTGTCTGTCCTACAGCCTATCAGGTCCAGCCCTCTGGGATCACTCTCACCCACTGACACATGTAGGATGTAGTCTGGCATCAACAGGTCTCACTCCCTGAGACAAAGTTCTGTCTCCTTTGTCAGCTGTGGAGCAGTAAACAGGAAACCTGCCTCATGTGTAACTAACTGAATCTGTGTTACTAGACATCATGGCTGGGACAAGAACCTGAAATACCTGTCTTTGGAGACGGCAACAACATCATTCCCATGATTCACATCAATGACTTGGCAAGGTCGGACACACACACACACACACACACATACTACTAATACATGTTGTATGTTCTTTATCTGAACAATGGCTGTATGTTGCACAGAGCCTGTATGATCTGTGATGACTTGCATTGGTGACATAAAGATGAGTTGGATGTGGAGTATATATGTAAATATGTATTTATTTATATGCTATAAAAATGATATTTCTTTATGTTTAAGTGTGATTCAGAACGTGATTGAACTTCAGCCCAAGCCATATTATCTGCTAGCTGTGGACTATTCCAACAATACAATGGAGGACGTTGTGAAGGTGTGTGTCGCAACTGATCAAGAAATCGTTTGTCAAAAATCTGAGACATGTCCCTATGAATGGATTGAAGATGTTTCATTAAATCAAACCTTAAGATGTCAGAGCTATTTAGAACTTTATTGTTTTACACAAACAAACAGGTTTGATTACAGGTATTATTTGTGATAATGTTTAATATGTTTTCATAGACACAGGTGATGATATAATGTTATGATATATGAGTTGTTTCTCCACCAGACACTCACCTCTGTGCTTGGACCAGGGAAGATCCAGAAGAAGCCATGTGAGGACGCCTTTCTCATACAGGACTTGAGTGTATGTTGGACCTGTTTCAGTTGTGCTTTCTTTACTGCCATGCTTTACAGAGTTTACATTTTAATTCTAGTTCTTTCTCATTCTATTCACAAACTTGCTGTCATTATTATATCTTGTTTATAAGCTAGAAATGAAATCTAACCATCTCTGCTTGAGTTCAGCTCAGCTGTACCATCTGTGTCCTGACTCCAGGTCTATAATTATTCTGTTGATTTCCCCTTGACAGATCATGGAAATTGATTCCATGCAGGTCAACCTTCGTATGGAGGGCATCCATCTCAAGGACTTGTTCTCTATTAACTGGGTGTGTGAGTCTGGTCTTGTGGACAACATAGAGCTGGTGGTAGAGGAATACCGGCAGACCAGGGGACTGCTGGTAGGTTTGTGAATATAGTTCACCACCATGAAATGGTGAATGATATCCTCGTTTCAGCTTCTTATATTGTGGATGTTGAAAATGATGAAAGTGTTCAGATAATCCATATCAGTGTTCTCTCCAGCCCATTCGTCTGTGTGTGCTGGGCCCTCCTGCAGTAGGGAAGAGCACAGTGTCCAAACAGATCTGTGAACACTACAAACTCCATCACATCACTCTGAAGGAGACCATTTCTGAAACCATCTCACAGCTGGTGGGCTTTCCCTAAGGCACATGAACTTGTGTGAAAAAACAAATATAGATTTTCTGTACATGTCTCATCTGATTGTATTTTGATCGCCATTTCTAGGAAGATGCTGTGAAGAATGCAGAGAATGAGGACTTGAAAGCAGAGGCCTGGGAGCTTCTGAGCAGCCTGAAGGACAGTATGGAGCAGAATGATGGTACACACTGTGATGACTGCGTGGTACAACTCAAATATACAACACAGAAACACACACTTTGCTCTCACTAGCTTCCTGTCCACAATGGACATTTAACAGACATTAGTGGAAGTGTAGGATCCAGTGTTTTTGGAGCCAGGGCCATACCAGGTCCTTAAGGTCAGGATATCTCCAACATCCTGCTTTCGACTTCTTGTCTTTTACAAGTGTCCCAACTTTGCTGCTAAACTTCTGGAATCGGAATGTCCTTTGAGTATGAAGCTTCATGTCTGTTAGGTCTGTTGGATGATCAGCTGCTGGTGAAAGTGGTGAGGGATAAGCTGATGTCTAACCCATGCAGAAACCAGGGCTTTGTCCTGGACGGCTTTCCCAAAACATACGAACAAGCTAAAGAGCTCTTCTATGGTGAGACAGCACTAATGTCAGAATCAGTGTGAGGTGGATGCTATACACACACACACACCTGCATGTTTTCTGTCTGTTTTTTAGCTGATGAACATGAAGCAGAAGAAGAGACTTCCTTGAGTTCTTTACACAGCAAGAGGGTTATGCCAGGTGCGTATGATGTCCTCCTCAGCAGTGAGATTAAAGCATGTTTGTGGCACATGTAGTGTCCAGTGGTGTGCTGTGTGTAATGTTTCCTTGTGTGTGTGCAGAGTTTGTGCTGTGCTTGGATGCGTCAGATGCCTTCCTGAAGGATCGGGTGATGAACCTGTGTGAGAGGCTGGTACAGGAGCACAACTACGAACAAGAGCACTTCCTTCAGCGACTGGACATGTACAGAGAGAACAGCATGGAGGATGAAACTGTTGTCAACTACTTTGATGAGCTGGACATCACCCCTCTGTACCTGGGTACGCCATCCTGTGTGTGTGTGTGATACACAGGAGAGTTCATTGGTGCAAACTGTGCTGTTTATTATTCATGTCAATTTTGATGCCTTACCTGCTGATGAGGCGCTAATCTAAAAGACATGAATCTGCCATCACTGACAGCTGAAGTCTTCATCATCAGACCTCACTATGTTCCTTGTCGTCCTCTCATCCTGTCAGAGATCACCAGCAGCAATGAACCTGACTGCCTGCTGCTGATGCAGAAGATCTTCGACACAGTGGGCCAGCCCAGAAACTACGGCCCCAGCAGCCAGGAAGTGGAGGAAGAGGAGAGGAGGAAGGCTGAGGAGAGGATGAGAAGAGAGGCCCAGGAGAGAGCTGAGGAGGAGAGAAAGGAGGCAGAGGAGACCAGACAAAGGACTGCATGCTGGGAGGAGTGGGTAGGTACTGGGGATCAAATCAAATCAAATCAATTTTATTTGTATAGCCCAAAGTCACAAAGTACATTTGCCTCTGAGGGCTTTACAATCTGTACAGGGAGTGACACCCTCTGTCCTTAGACCCTCGGTTCGAGTGAGGAAAAACTTGCCCACAAAAAGGATGTTGTTTGTGCTGTGACCTCACAGGTCAGTCACAGACATGAAGTCAGCTGTTTTACAGCATCGTGATGTGAGACTGACCCTCGCCGAACCTGTTTACACTAGAGCTGCCAATACAGGACAAGATGGGACTCAAAGGACCACTTACTGGCTTTTAGTGTTAAACCAGCACACCATCAGTGACACACTCTGACAGAAGCATGAAGAGTCTCCTCATTCAACGTTAAAATCACCACAGACAGTGAAGTAACTTCTGATCATAAGTCATGCAATCATAACACGTGTTCATGCAGTCTGTAGTGTTGCAGAGGAGCCAGTGCATTTACCTCAGCATTAGCATCCAGCACCATCTCCATCCATCCTCTCTGCCCCCCCTCAGATCTCCTGTGTTTATTCATTTGAATGCCTCCTCACATATCAGATTATAATCATCCTATGAGGAACCGTAACAGTAGTTTAGAATAAAAAAAAGCCAAAGAACATATTTTGAAATCAAGCTTACATTATTATTTTTTTCTGAGCTTCATGAGCAATGTCAGCAGCAGCACCAGGATCAGTGTAATGAGCTGCTGTCTCAGTGAATCAGATGCTCAACACACACAACATCACAACATTCAACACACACATCTGGCTCTTTGTCAGTTTGATCAGAGTTGTCAGGTTCTTTTCAAAGTATCCAAGCTCAAACATCAGGTCCATTGTCATTGGCTGATGGCCATACATACACACAGGTGCTGGAATGAGGAGAATGAACGTGTTAAATATTGACAAACTTGCAATGCTATCGTCCTCGACTGATTGATTGTTTTTGAGGGACCAGAGGAACCTGATATTTTTTATATTATATTATTATCGTACTCGTGTTACGACACAGTGAAAGTTTTATATGTAATGAAATGTGATGCATCCTGTGTGTCAGACTAAGGGTTTGGAGGACGCGAGGCAGCAGCAGGAGGAGGTGTTGAAGGCCCAATCAGTCCCACTGAGGGACTACTTGATGGAGCACGTCATGCCCACACTGACACAGGGTCTGAAGGAATGCTGCACAGCTCGACCACAGGACCCTGTGGACTTCCTGGTATTATTCAGCACCAATTATTACTGAATTCTTTGTATGTAACGTCACTTGATTTGGATCATGATCATCTCTTTGGTTTGTTTCATTCCAGGCGGAATACTTGTTAAAGAACAACCCCTTTAACTACTGACAGCAAAGGTGATGTCTGTAGATGGACCAGACACCATGCAAATACAAGAGAAAACTTAAATAAAAGCCTTTTTTCTCCTAATTTTCCAGAGCTGTTGAGTTTATTAGGGACTGAAGTCAATTACATGCAGCATTTCTATTAGTAGAAAACATTGTGGAGTCTTTCAGACTCACAGTATTTGAGCCAACACATGCCAAGTGTCCCTCTGTTCATGCTGGGATTTTGATTAGGTCTGATTTGTAAGTGGCCCATTCTCCTGCCCCTGTTGTATTGACACACAGCTTTGTTTGGGCTCTTGTGTGCCGGCCATTACTTAAAAGCACCCTAAAAAAGCGGATGAAAGTGCGTACAAAGCCAAAAGCTAATTAGGAAGTTAATTTGCGTAATGAACTCGGTAAACTCCAAAGTAGGCATTCTCGGGTCATAATTGCTTTGATTTGGCGTCTGATATCCAGGAAGGATAAATGTTACAAATGGCAGCTAATTTGTGTCTCTCTCATGTTGCCACTTGAAACTCCAAAGTGTACATAATTGGTTGCAACCGAACACCAAATTATTTCATTGTACATACTTAATTACCACATGGGGAAATTAGTGAAGTTTATTTGGGAAACATTGTGACGCAAGCTGGTGCAAGACAATTTGACTGCACCATCTGTGAGCACCAGGTACAAACACAACATGGAGAGATTCCTGAAAGTAAAACACACAGTTTGACAGGAAATCTTAAACGTGGAGCAAATATCTAATTTTCTGTCTTAATGAACAGTCTGCCATTCGATGAGACCAGTGACACGACACTTCCCCTGCAAATATGTTTTACACACGCATGTCAGTATATGTGTCACACGCATGTTTCTTTTCACTCTTTCTGTCTCTGCGGCTTTCCTCAGCAGTAAAAAAACTTCAGCTTCTTCTATCTTCCACTGTCAGATTTAGGGGCTGTATTTACATAATATGGCAGAAATGGAATATAAGATCCATAACTCTATTTATATTAGTGTATGATCACCTGATTGTGTTTTTCTTGCCTTAGAGTCTTCGGGGGGTGTGGCCCGGCCTCGGCCCTCTCCCCCTCTCCTCTTCTCTCTGTTTTCTTTTTCCTTTTCCTCCTCTCTCTCATTTTCTGGGCCCTACTCCTCTCCTCTTCCTCTTTCTCTGGGCCTTCTCTCCCTTCTTCTTCTCTCTCTCTTTCCCTCCTTCTTTCTTCCTCTCTCTTCCTCCCTCTTCCTCGCTCTCTCTACCTTCCTCCTCCCCTTCTCTCTCTCTTATCCTCTCTCTTTCCCTCCTCTCTTCTCTCTTTTCTCTCTCCCCTCTTCTCTTTCTCTTTCTCCCCTCTCTTTCTTTCTACGCTCTTTCTTCTCCTCTCTCTCTTTCTATTCTACCTCTCCCTCTCCTTTCTTCTCTTCTCTCTTCCTTTCTGGCCTCTCTTCTCTCTCTCGCGAATTTTTTGTTGTTTCCTCTCTCTCTCTCTCTCCTCTCTCTCTCTCTCTCTCCTCTCTTCTCTCTCTCTATATATATATATATATATATATATATATATATATATATATATATATTATATTTATATATATTCAGTTTTATTTCTATTATGCAAATAAAAACACACACACCTCTGGTTAATTCATGTGGATTTCAGAGGGCATCGTTGTAGTTTGTACTCTATACAGAGTCACTTGCTATATGTGGACTATGCAGATGCATAGGGCCCCTCGGCCAGTAGGGGGCCCCCAAGCTGCAAGTTCAGCCTCATTATATTATATTTTGTCTTTATTTGTAGCCAGGCAGACCAACTCATTTGTTGTGTGAAGCACAAGCATGTAAGCTTTTTTTATAGGTTATAAACAAAACTAAGCTGCTATGATAGGGAAGCCGGGACTGTTTGTCCAAATCTTCTTTTGGCTGTCAGTGAGTGACGTCAGTGAGTGACGTCTGCCGACAGCTGTGATGGGTTGAATGACTGCCATTCACTGAAGTGATGAGAATAACAGTGTGCACCGTTAACAACTGTATCATGGCATCAAAATAATAATAGATAATAGCTTTCACTGATTTCTGTTGATCTTGTGCAGTGGCCTAAAATGTCTGACTTGTGCTTCCACATACCACAATCAGAGAAACAGATCCAAAACAGTTCTGAAGCGGTTGTAGTGTTACATGTCAATATTTCTTACTGTTGTGGAGAAATTGCTGTAGTCAAAGGTCAATGGTGAGGTCAGGAGGGAAGAAAGTGTTCAGGAGCCTCTGATGTCTTGTGCTGTATTATTTATTGACACTTGGCCAAGGAGAACTAGAGACACTCTCAAAGTACATCAGAAGTGCCTGAGGGCGCACATTCTGCCCAACTCATCCTGGTGGATCGACTTTAAACCCCAAGATAACACCACAAATACTATATGCCCAGAATTAGTCAAAGAGAATGTCTTTACTCATGCAGGTGTTATTGTCAACATATTCTAGTCAGGAGACACAGATGTCTGTTTACGCAGATTGGAACGTCAACAGCAAGGTATCTATTATGTCTGTGAAGGCAACATTCAGTTCCGACCCTGACCCCGAGTAACCTAAGGATAGAAAATTCCATTCCAAAATTCCAAGTACCTGAAACATCAGTATTATTCTTACTAGTTTTTGTTTTGTATTGTTTGCACATTAATATGGATGCTGGTTTATTGTATGTTTCATTTAATTTAAGTTATGTTTTTGTGTTACTCTGAGTTACTATGGTTACAGGGACACTCTGAAACTTTAAAATGATTCTTAGTAAAATCCTGAATGCAGAATGTCTTGTATTATAACTTAAGTGTAGGTGACAAATGTCAAATCAAAGGGAAGCCTCATTCATCAGATAGGACCGACAGGTTATCTTCATTAAGAAGATGAACTCTGACCACAGCACCTCTGACATGATGAGAACAATCTGACTAATCCAAACCAGTTCACTCAGTCCATGCTGCCCGGACTGGAGCTGAAAGCACAGGGGGAGTGTTAATATTTACACTGGAGGCACAGGAGGAGGAGGAGGAGGTTTTCAGGCCTGGAGTGACACTGCAAATGATTTCAAATATGTCAAATAGTAAATGAATAAAATCATCAAATTACAGCACAACAGCATATGCTCCTGACCAGGTTTATGTTTGGGTAAGTCATTTACAGAGCGTAGGCTGGCCTCTGTCTACTACCAGTGTTGTACCACTAGGTGGCAGTTTTAGATCACCTATTAGCTGTGAGCCACTCTCACAAACTCAATACTACTACTACTACTACTGCTGCTGCTACTACTGCTGCTACTACTACTACTATTGCTGCTGCTGTTGCTGCTGCTGCTACTACTACTACTACTACTACTACTACTACTAATACTAATACTACTACTACTGCTACTACTACTACTACTGCTACTACTAATACTACTGCTACTACTACTACTACTACTACTACTAATAATAATAATAATAATACTAGTACTACTACTATTAATACTACTACTACTACTACTACTTCTACTGCTGCTACTACTACTACTATTGCTGCTGTTGTTGCTGCTGCTACTACTACTACTATATAATAATAATAATAATAAACTGAAACTTAGCTGTTGAGAATGTTTTTATAAATGTTAAAGTTTGATGTTCTGTCTTTTCAGTCATAGTAAACTTACTATAATGTGTCATATATAACCATACAGTTATGATGATGATTATCATGTTTACTTTATCAGTGTTCATGATCATAACACAGCACTTCATCATCAGCTGGTGACATATTTGCAGACAAACATGTATCATCAAACACAGTCTAAAGAGCTTCAATGATCCTTTTCATGATGTTCATTATGTTCTAGATTTGTATCAGAGAGGCTCGGACAAAGAGACGCCATTGTTCGTTTTTGTAAACTGCTGTCAATCAGGTCACATGAACATCCATCAGTGGAAAGAATTTCTCTTGTGTTGGGTTTACTGGATGATAAGCTGAAACACTGTTATAGGTTGCATTATGGGAAATGTAACGTGACAACGACAATACTACTTTTTTATTCTAAATGTATTAATGAAGTGACTGAACGGTACACAGCGGCAGTCACATGGCACTGAGGACCTTTAACATGTGGCTTCAGATGATATATGTTCCTCTATCACACCTAATACAAGACATCAGCTTCAGTAAGCCGTGTATGTCTGAGTGCGTGGCAGCATCTGGTCTGAATCCACTCTCACTGATGCTGGTCACTGTTCCTTAACACCCCTTAATCCATGGAGGGATGACAGACAAACACACACCTACACAGACTTTAAATTCCAAACTCATACCCAAATAGATAAATACACACTTATAGGAGACAGACAGAGTGACACACACATCGAACTGCTGGTTTAAGTCGTCAGGGGATACACACACATGCACACACACTTCCCAGAAAGCCCGTCATCAGCCTTGTTCTGAGCACTCGGAGAGGGAAATGTGTTTTGTTGCTTAGGAACAGTTTGCCTTGCATCTCAGCAGGGGGTCTCCTTTTGAATATCATTATGTCCCCCTCGATTGGGGAGGACGACACATTTTTCTTTTCTGCCAATATTTATCTTGGGCTCCGCTCACTCTCCGGAGGCCCACAAAAACGTTTTCATTGATTAAAGGCGGTGGAAGGCAGATTCCGCAGCCAGGCACCTCACCTCTTTTAATGTAAATTTATCAAAACGGCTGCACAACGCCATGGCATGTGTCAAGGTTAGGAGCAGCAGTGCTATTCTTTTCTTTAGGCGGAAGCCTGAGAGGTGGAAAAGGATGGTTATTAGGAGAAAATGAATGTTTGGTTGTTTGAGAGGCTTTACCTGAAAATACACAACGCAGAGCATGACAGCGCCAACATGCTAAACCTCATTCATTCATACAGACATACATGCACACCACGGCCACATTAACCCTCTCTGGGGTGAATACGAGCTGCGTTCTATGTTAAGTATCTTAATCTTCTCTGCGTCAGTGCTGCACCTCCACCTCCTGATTTGAAATCAGCAGCCAAACTACAATTACTAACTTCCTGCTGTTTTCACTTCACACAGTATTTCTGCTCAGCGCTGCCCCTCATGCGGATGTGTGCCTCACAGTCTGAAAAGCTCGGCCTTAAGCCATACAGAGCAAACAGATGAATATAGAAAAATACACAAGGTGAGCATGATAGTAAATATTGGAACAGTCCCTTCTACGCATAGTTATGAAAGCAGCAAACTGAGGAACACTATGTTTCATTTGATTAACATCTGCAAAATGTTTGTCACAAACATCTGTATGTGTCAACTGGTAGTTGGTGCTAAAACACAGTGGGGAAGTTGTTTCCCGCTTTGACAGAATGATCATAACCTGAAATGTAAGCGTCATAGCGTGAGCTGGCAGCTGCGCTCTTCTCTGAGGGTTTGTTGTGATGTATATGTCATGTGTCCGATGAGCAGCCTCCTCTTTAAACTCAATTATAATAATAGATCTCCATATCTGGTGTGTTGACAGCATAGCTGAAACCCAGCTGTCTCATTGGCTGAATCGTAAGAGAAGGTGACCATTATGGAGACGTTCATGCTGCTGCACTGCATTATGTAATAACACCTTTTTTTTATTTATTTAACAGCTCTAATGCAGTCTGGACTAAAGACTGTTTCCATGGATTTTGTAATAAATTCATACATATTGCAATTCTTAATAAATGTAGCAGTTTCACTAATATAAAATATTAATAAATCAGTCTGTGTTATAGTCACTCTGACTTCAGTCTGAGTAAACATATATAAAAAGCTGTAACAAAATCATCTTTTTAAAGGAAAGATTCAGAAACATTCCATTGGATTTATTTCTGTGCATATGAAGCACTTCTCACAGCCTAATCAGAGTGATGTAACATATGTATCTGTATCATTGAGTAATGGAAGGGTCTCATGTTTTGAAATGTTTGCAAACATCTTCACAGCCTCCCAATACACTGTCAGTTCATCTGTGTCATATTTCCAGTTGTATTATGTCACTTCCTGTCAAGACCCTTGAGCTCCTTCATCATTAAACAAACAGACCTGGAGTCTCAATGAGAGCACTGACATTTGCTCACATCTCCACATTCAGCTGCACTTCGTCAAGCCTTTGTGAACGAGCCAAATTTGGATTTCATTGGGAGTATACATGGAGCCTTAACTTGCCCGCTCCCCGCTTCCACTCCTGTCGTCTGTTTCTCAAAAGTTGGCACAGCCACAAGAGCCACAAGAGCCCTGCAGAAGCGATCCCCTCCTCCTCCTCTTCACTCCCTATTTCCCCAGTAATGAATGGGCATGTGTCATTCCAACAAGCAAGCCAACTCGAGAGAGGAAGAGGAGCAGTCTGCTTCCTCTTCTCCACTAATGAGTACCAGCAGCCTCTTGGCTTTTATCAAAGGAGAATGTCTTCAGCATCCAGTCAGTGTAGGCTGCAGTGCATTCATCTTTGTCTATACAACATCATGTATACAGTACATGCTTGGCATAGAAAGGTTAGTAATTCCAGTGCAAGTGTATATTTGGATTATTATATTTGGATATTCAGTTCACATTGACCATCATTAAGATAACATTTGTGTGAATACGCAGGGTATTCATGGATTTCTACACAAAGAATATGAATATCATGTTATTTAGTATTTATGATATTCAAGTTATTGTGTTGAAATGAAGATTCTCTTTAAATTCAATTTTATTTTATTTATATATCTTCAATTGTAACAGAGACTATCTCCTGACACTTTCCATACAGAGCAGGTCTAGACTGTACTCCTATAAGATTATTTACAGACCCAGCAGTTCCCACCATGAGCAAGCACTTGGAGACCGTGGCAAGGAAAAACTTCCTTTAACAGGCAGAACTGGAGCAGAACCCAGCTCATGGTGGACGGTCATTTGTGTCCAATACTTTTTATGAACACATTCCTGCAAAATGGTTGGTTGAACTTGTTTGTGTGTTTAGCGTTAATAGGTAAATGCTAGCATGCTAACAAGCTAAACCAAATTGGCAAACACCTGTAGCCTATTAGCATTGCTAGCGTGACTTTCATTTCATGGAATTTAAAATAACAGCTCACTGACCCGTTCCTTCACACCATCTTCAGGACAAACACTTTTAGCCGTGCTGCCGCTGGTGACGCTGTAACACCTCATCTGCACTGTCTGTGGAGTGAAGGCAGCGCACGAGCAGCGCAACAGGAGCATCTGCAGCTGTACGTCAGTGTCCACAGTGCTGCAGTGAACTTAGCATCATTTACAGTGCTCACAGACAAATGTACAGTCAGTGACACGCTCCTGCTAACAGTCGAATGTAAAGTGTGAGTGAAATGCCAGTGGTTATGTAGTGAGTGCAGACAGCGTGATTGATTCAAACTGAAGTGTATCTGTTCTGCCAGACGTGCAGGAGACAGTGGACTGAAACGTGTCAGCTGTAGACGGGGTGTCACAACAGAGATGCGACCGCTATGGGGAGCTCTGGAAGTCCTGATACGTTTCTGCATAGACTGCATGAACAAGGAAACTGAACAAGTGTGTTCCAGAATATCCAACTCCCAAGGTGCATTTCAGTGTGAAACATCCAATCACAGAGCTCAGCAGATTTGGTTGCAATGTGCGAGCTCTGAATGGGTTTTGTCATTGATGGTGATAACATAAAGGATGAGGACTTCACACACAGTGCAGCTGAAATCCACTTGAAGCCACTCTGCACGTCCTTCCATCTAATGGCACTGTGGTAGAAATAAGCATGACTGTTGACGAGCTTTATGGTTTTAGTGGTGTTATATTTCACATGTTGAAGTCAACTCTGACCAGCTTCATGTAAACCAAGTATTGTCTATTAAGCATACCAGAGCTCCATTACAGAAACATGAGCTGAGCATGACAAACACTTCAAATGAAGTGAGTTTTAGGTTCATATGTTAACATTTGCTGGAGCTGCTAATAAATATAGAACTATGGAGCAGGGTGAGTTTAGAGAACTCATGTAATAAATCAAAGGTCCTCACTGGTGTCCAAAGACAAACGTGTGTGTGTGCAGTGGGAGGGGGACCAGAGGAGAAGCAGAGAGCACCCAGAGGACGCTGCGAGGGGCGGAACGGCCCCCGCCGGGCCCGGGCCTCAGGACGGATGGATGGAGGGATTGTGTTGACAAGGGGGAAAGACGAAGAGGAGGAGGAGCAGGAGAGGCAGCCACACATTCAGCAGGGAGGCTGAGAGCATCGGCCAGAAACTCATCAAACCGATGGAAACACCTCCAGCAGCCCAGCAACAGCAGGATGTGTGTGTGTGTGTGTGTGTGTGTGTGTGTGTGTGTGTGTGTGTGTGTGTGTGTGTGAAGTCGATGCTCATGTTTTAGGGAGCCAGCGGTCTGCGTGTGTGTGTGTGAGCTTGGAGAAGTCGGGGATGTTTCTGGGTGATGGATGGGAGCGTTGAGGGAGGCTTCGTTCAACCATTGTTCATTAGTAAAGTACACAACTGTCCTGCCTAATTGCTCAGCCATAATGTCAGACTGCGATGAATGATTACAACCAGCACTGACCTATTCCTTCCATCAGCGGAGATAAAAACTTCACCTCATCCTCCCCCAAGGGACAAACGACTATCTGCAGTCTGTCTTTTGATGCAAAGCTGTAGAAATATGAATGATTCATCCCGGATGTGATCCTCGTGTCAGTTTATGGGGTCATACATCGAGTCCTCTCAGTGTCACACACATTCAGACCACCATTCACCATGACGTGGCATCTGAAAGATAATGGTCTGATTTCCTCTACGTTCATGGTCCATAAAAAAATTGTTTAACTGTCATGTCCAGCATGACGCTGATACAAATGAAACATCTCACCACTTACTGTTTTTTTAAGAGGATGAACTCGTCCCAGTTTGGACACTTGCGCCCTCCGTCAAACTCTTCATGTCTATGCTTTCATTTTGTCTTGACATATCTTTGGGTGTAATGAACACTGCAGTCACTGCTGTGGATGATGTTGTTGTGCTCTCCTCGTCAATGACACACAGTCACACAGTGAAGTCAAACTTTTACATACATGAGGATGCAGGTTGTTTCATTCTGCATGTTGTATGTGTATGTGTGTGTGTGTGTGTGTGTGTGCGTGTGTGCTGATATTCATGCCTTGCCCACACTTCTTTAAGTATGATAAAGTAGACCTGGTCCTGTCATGGACGCTGCCCTACTCCCACTGCCCAGGCATCTGCCTCCTCTGCCTCTGCCATCAGGACTGGATCAGGTTCAGATTGCCCAGGCTTCAGAGAGGTTGGAGGAGGAGGAGGAGGAGGAGGAAGAAAGGGGGTCCAATCAGTGGGTTTTGGTTTGGGCTTGAAACCAGTCCTGGGGCCACTTTGGCTGAAGGAGAGAGAGGTTGGGAGGCCGCCATGGCCACATGGGTTATGATGGAGGAGGTCGAGGAGGAAAAGGGTGGATGAAGACAAGGTGCTGAAACATCAGGTGAAGTTGGGGGTTGGGTGGGGGGTGGGGGGGCAGCCACATCGGCTTGTCAGTCCTGCTGCACACACACACACACACACACACACACACACAAATAAATAAATAAAAAATCACACCCACCTCCCACTCTGGCTTGGGGGCAGTGGAGTGTCATTTGGGAGGGTGTGTGTGTGTGTGTGTATGTGTGGATGCACTAGGTGTGAATCTCAGATCCCATGGAGGGAAGGCAGAGATCTCCCCTGCTAAATCCACTCGTCTGATCTCATCTGTCAATCACTGGAGTGTTAGTCATGAGAGTGACGAAACTGATACTGTCACATCCAGCGCAGCAGATCACAGCACACAGGTCGACTTATCTGCTCACAACTTAGTTTGATGCCCTGCAGCCTTCAGACCGTAGCAGGAAGCACGGATCCACAGGGGCTGCGAGTAGGACGACTATCACTCACATTATTATCCACAGAGGCTGTGAACATCCTCCATGTGGCACAGCACTGACTGTGTACCAGCAGTGAGCCTCATTTGATCTTAACACCTGCATACAAATGGATTGATAGCTTCTTCACTGATTTTATTATTTTTAAGATGTTTACATGCAATACAACACAGGTGATGTCAGGGAAATACAACTTACAGCATACATTTGATTCTTTAAACATTTTCCAGCACATTTCAGAATGCTCCATCCTCACTGAGCTGTTGTTGCTGTAATTCCAGTATTTAAAGCCAAACATCTCGAAGTACAGGCTCAGGAAGGAGAGCAGGTCTCTACTCATCAGTCAACCACGGCTCCTCCAGTCTGCCTGTCTGGAGGCCTGAATGAGATATGTAGTGTAAAAGCACCTTGAGGTGCCACATAGGTGCAGTCCATTCACAATGTCCTCTTCAATGATCCAGTAATGTGCATGGAAATGCCAAAGTTCAGAGTCTACCTGCACTTTTAAATCCTGATATTTAAAGATCTTCACACACTTGAAATCAAACGTACATACATACATGTATACTATATGTGTACATATAGATAAATACACGAGTGCAGTATATAATATGATATTTAATGTTATTGTAAGTTACAGGGAGATAACAGCTACAGGTCTGAGTCTTAGGACAATGTAAGATCAATTGCTACTGCAACACTAGAAATCAATAGGGCACTCTATCTCTCTCAGTCAGTTCAACCAACCAGATCAGCCATGAGCTGTGTCTCATACATACTTCTGTTAGCACTCTTCTATGTAGTACTGACAGAAGTTAGTACTAATTTCAATAAATGATGCTTTTTTCTTTACCTCCTGGCCGGGTGGAGCATTAACGGCAATATTTGACTGCCAAAATATAAAACATATGTACAACTGCTTCAGCTCCAGAAGCTTCCTCAGCTGCCATTTTCACAGTCCGGGGTACTCACAGTACACTGCACTCAGACATAACCGACAGTGTGAATGCACTTCACTCAAATAGCAAGAGGGAGTATGGAAGACTGTGAGCCGTGATGTGGTGCTGATGTCATCTGTGTTCAGGAAGGCCTACCAGTTCACGAGATGGACAGCAGTGAGCAGACCTGCAGACACCTCGGCCTGTTCTCAGAGCAGTTTACGAGCATCCACAGCTCCTGACACACTGTTTACTGTAGCTCCATGCACTCCACTCACTTGTTTCACATTGTATTGCTGTTGAACGTCTGCCTGCCTCTGCTTCGCAGCTGATTAATGCAGATGGAACTTGGCTGAGACCACGGCTGCTACCAATGTCAGAGTAATGACGCTACATCCCTACACACACACACACACACACACACACACACACACACACACATCTCTGAGGAGTGTTCCGCAATGCATCACTGTGAACATTAAGTGATGATGGAACACAAACAGGGATTTGCAACACAGACACACACACACACACACACACACACACACACACACACACAGCTCTAGTGTATATCTAGTGTTAGGAAAGGGAAGGGGTTGATGGTGGGGGAGTTCAGAAGGGTGGGGGTGGTTGGTGGGGAGGGCACTTCTCTTCATTTCTAGGTGATTCACGTTTGAAGTGGGCTTGCAAAATTGCTTTATGGAAAGTGGCGAGCGGCTCGGCGGGAACATTAGGCAGGAAGCAGCAGGGAGGCCGGCGTTTCATTAGGGAGCTCTACTCTGCCTTTATTACCCGGATTTGGAGTTTTATGGTTATCATTATTTGCGATAGAATTATTATTCGCATATATCTGCTAGTCAGCTGTTTGGGTTTGGGACACTGGGACATGGCATCGTCTGGTTTCTGAGGTGATCTGTACAAGGTTAGCCATTTCCCTCCTGTGTGCTGTGTGTGTGTGTGTGTGTGTGTGTGTGTGTGTGTGTGTGTGTGTGTTTCTGTATGAGCTCAGGCTGTAGTCATGCTGTCAGCTCGTCCGTCAGCCTCGGCAGGTGGAGTCTCAGAGGTTTCTGTGGCGAGGTGTGAGCGGCTGGCGTTGGCGAGGCAGCGCTGGATGATCTCTGACTGCAACCTCGTCTGAGTTTCCATCAGGAGCTCATCCTGTTGGTCACACACATGAACACAGAGAAACTGAGGATACACCATCCATACACGCACATACACACACAACACACATAATTACATCTCACATGATTTCCCTTTGTTTGTTTTGGTGATGAAGGGTGATGAAAAATCTCCGATCCTTGACTTGGTCTCCTGACCAGGCACAAGCTTCTGTCAAACTGTTCTGTTATTCAAGGATCAGACCGGATCATATCTTAGCCTTTGGCCACTGGGTCATATCAGGCCATCAGAGAGTCATTAGTTCTTCAATTCATGCTTTGATTGGCCGAGAGACATGTCAGACTACCCTTTGGACAACTGCCCATCTTTCATATGTCTTAGATTAGATTCAACTTTGAACAAAGTAACAAGTACTTAGACGATGAAATGTAGTTAAGCATCTAACCAGAAGTGCAGAGCAGTAAATCGCAGAGTATGTGGTGGGAGTGGTGTCAGTATGTATCTGCATGGAGTGCCGCCGCCGTGATGTCACAGAGCTGTGCCTGGTGGAATTCAGGGGTTAGGCATGGCTGCTATCAGAGCAACATTGTCTTCTGTGATGAATTGTTGATATGCTTTATGAAGCTAACTTTCCTTCAACCTGCTCTATCTGCTTGTTCATACATTTCCCAGAACACCTTTGGACAGGCATGACAGAATGTGCTTTATGATTTGAGGCATATTCTCACTAATTCTCAAACAACAGTAAAAAGAGAAGCTTGATGCAGCATTTTGCCAAATGAAACGTGGACGGGAGGCCGAGGAGAAGAGAGGAGAAGTGACAAAGAAACAAATGAAAGAGTGGAGAATAAAAGGACAGAGCAGACGACAGGCAGCATGCTGACTCCAGGCTAGCTGCTGGTCGCCAGAATCACTGATGCACTTTCCCGCCTCATAAATTATCGCTGTGATGGCGGGTGTGATGCTGTCAGGAAAGCCCAGCATCCCGAAAAACCAATAGCAGCAGCAGGTCTGGACGGCAGCTCAAGCCAGCTTCTCTCTGTCATCACTCTCACCTTTGTCGCTTCAAACACACCAAAATAGATTATGACGCCAAGAGTAGTCAAAAGATCCATTTATGGTCATCACAGGAAGGAAGCCTGAGAGGATGTGAAGTGTGATACATATCCTGTCAATCAAGAAGAGATCAAATGTCTATGTAGTCTGAAAGAACCCACAGGGAACTATCAGCGAACTCTGCAGAGCCTTTTGGCTTCTTTCAGCTCTCTGTTTTGGTTTTCTAGCCCACAAACGTCTGACTCAGCCATTCAAACGGATCTGCTATTGAAGTCATAAACAGTTGTCGTATGCAGTATGTAAAAACAATTAGACTTCAGTCAGTGTCTTCAATCGGGTTAAGAAGGGACATCAACTTCCTGTGTCAGGGTCAGAAAAAACTGGATAACGTGGATAAAATCAACGTAGCTATAAAGACTGATGTAATGTGACATCAATACATCAAAACACTTCAATCACAAACTAACATGAACACTGTCAGGCTGAGTGAATGAGGTGAAGCTACCACAAGGACTACTGGAACATTTCCAAGCTAAACATGAGTGACTGATGGACTTCATGTAGACAGACACAAATCTGACCTGAGTTGTCATGGAAATGTGTAAGCAAGCACTTGAGATGAGCTGGAGAAATAAAATAAAGAAATCTATGTATGTATGTATGTATGTATGTATGTATGTATGTATGTATGTATGTATGTATCTATCTATCTATCTATCTATCTATCTATCTATCTATCTATCTAAACTCTCATGTGCTCATCACAAATACACAACCGATACAACAACATGAATAGATGATAAGCAAAATAAGAGAGTAATAGTAAGAGTTTGACTTGAAGCTAAAGAATACATCAGAAATAAAAGTGTGATGTCTGTGGAGGTTCTGACCTCCATGTTGGGAAACATAGAACCTTCATGTTATATAACCTGATGATGACAATCATAACAATGTCTGTGTCAGTAAGCTGATAGAAAATGAACCTTTTCCATCAAACTTAACTTTCTAAGCTGCAGCATGCTCTTCTCTTTTCTCCTCCCTCCCTCCCTCCTTTTTGTTCACCTCCTCCTCCCCCTCCTCCCCTCAGTGGCGGCGGTCTGCAGCAGAGCAGTTAATAAAGAGATTGATTATCGGCCTGTCAGGAAGTGACAGTTGGACAGGGCTGCTCTGCGTGAATGACAGAGGGCACGCTCACCACGCAGCAGCCCGCCTGACACACACACACACGCGCGCGCGCGCACACACACACACCCAGATGCCTTTGCCAACACTGAGGGTAGGTGAGGTGGTGGAGGAGGAGGATGTGTGGGGGGGCTGGATGGGTGAGAGGCGGGCATGTGGAGAACAGCAATGCAACCTTCTGCTGGTGGAAGAGCTTTGACTGTGTGTTGGTGTGTGTGTGTCTGTGTGTGTGTGTGTGTTGTGGTGGAGGGGGTCAGGGTTCACAGCCACTGCCTTCTGGAGAGACAGAAAGAGGGCTGCCAATGATACCATACACAGGACCTAAAGAGGTCAACAGAGACTGTGGAACACACACACACACACACACACACACACACATACACACACACATACACACACACACACACACACACACACACACACACACATACACACACACACTGTGCTGTGAGGTCGGTTTGTAGAGAAGCCAAAGTTAAATTTGTCATTTGATTTACCTCAGTAAAAGAAGTGTGTGTGTATGTGGTGTGAGCATCACGACTACTTTGAAATGTCTCTGTGTATCACAATGAAAAACTGAAATGTGTATCAGAAGAACAAAGTCAGCTCAGCCAGAGAAAGACAAAGCACTGCTCTGTGCGGTGTGGGCCTTTGGGCCTGATGCATTCTATTTAAGTGTTAGAAAGCAAAATGAACTCTGACTGCATTGATTATGAAACAACATTTAAAGCAGCATGGTGTAACTTTTCGTCTGTTAAATCATGCTGATGCTGACCTGTGATCAGCTGAACGGTGTCTCTGTCATTCGTACGTCTGTTCTCACACTATGTAACTTTTGGCTCCGGGTCGGGAGAAGTACGTAACACTTTACGGCACTAAGTCACACAGCACCAACTATTTCACTGATTCTGGTGAAACTGGATCATATTTTATGGAGGAAATGCTTCACCTCAACTCTCTGTGATTTCCTGATGGACAGTGAAGTAAACTGCTGCCATCTGTAGTTGCTGTTAGCTAGTGTTAGCCCAGTCTGCTAGCTGTACTATACAGGTACTGTCAGGAGAAGAGGAGTTTTCAGGGCCAGGACAGGAAAATGCTGAAGGGGAGTGAAGCTGGTGTCATGAACCAGATCTGGGCAAGTAGGCAATGAAACCAGGCTCAGCCGCCTAATCACAGAGGAGAAGAGAGTGAAGAGGACGCTGACGGAGGAAGCTAAGAAGAGAAAAGGAGAGAGTGAGCGAGCAAGAAGCCGCTGGACAAGAGTAAATGTGGGACTGACTTTTAGTGGTTGTCATCTAGTTTTTTCTTCTCATGACACCAAGTAGCATTTCATTTCATGACCACCATCAACACAATCACCTGCCCCTGCCCCCATCTTAACCCTCCATCTGAGTGGTTAACCTGATGTCCACATGATGTGTGTGAACAGATTAAATTATAGATTAAATTATACGTGACCTCCGGTAGCATCAGTGGGAAACAGTCGAAGCAGACCAGCAGCACTTCCACGACCTGTGAATATCTCCACAGAGGGGAGGCAGTGGGAGCAGAGGTGGGGTGTATGTAGTTGATGCCCGCCCCTCTCCGTACCTCATTCATTGTTCAAACGAAACGTGTGTCAAGAAGAAAGAGTGGAGGAGGAGGGTGGAGCACCTCCTGCTCCGTGGAGACAAGTAGAGCCAGGCTTGCTCCAGGACTTCTCTCTCATGCACTACATGCACATAGTGGTGATAGCCCCCCTGATTCCGTATTCTTCTATACATCAGAGCACAGTATTAAATGTCAGTCCGTCCCCAGCCTGTCTCCACAGTCACATGGGATCATTTTGGCAGTGCTCCGGCACAAAACAACCACACAGTCAACATATAGCGAGCGGCTGTTGTAGCGGTGAGGAGCATATGCCATGTAATGAGGCTGACAAGGTGAACACAAAGGAACAAGCTGCCCGCCCCCCCCAGTGGAAGGAGCCCCAGGGTGCTTCAACTCAATGAATATAGCTGACCTGAGTGAAGCGCGAGAGGTCAGAGGTCATGTTGGTTTGCAACATGATCACCTATGTGTTTGATTTCATTCCCTATGTTAAGTGTAATAATGAGAATAAATCTGCTGAAGTTATAAGTATACAAGTATAAAAGTAGTGTGAGAGCACCAGAGTGTGACAGAGCTCCACACACACCGCCCTGTGCCCCCAAAACTCACCAGAGAACCAAATGTGGATCAATCAAATAGGCAGCGATAAATGCACTATTCCTTCATCTGAGTGATGTGTTCAGGGAATCACTGAGCCCTTTTAAAAAGTAACTTTATTTGTGAGCTGTTCAAAGATTGATACCAGCAGGAGGAAACAATGGAGCTGAGGTCAGGAAGAACTAATGCAGCAGCAGCAGCTCATAACCTCTCCGTCTGAAAGCCTTTAAAATGAAGCCACATTTACTGATGAGCCCTCTGACAGGGTGTGTGTGTGTGTGTGTGTGTGTGTGAGCAGTTCAAAGACATTTGAATCATTTGCATGATTTTTAAAGAGATAAAAGTGTCCAGTATGTCATATGAAAAAATAAACACATAAAAACTCTGAAATATTGTCAGTCAGTTTATATGAATATTCTTCATATTTATAACTGGTGGCTCACATTATTATTTTTTTATTTGATTTGTTGACAATACTAAAAATAAAGAACATCACCAACCCTATTCTTCTATGTCTGATATACACAAGACTTTTACGTGGTTTGGCCTTGAATTTGATATTTTTTTAACATTGTGAGCAGATTCATCATCAGTACAAATGTTGTTTTTTTTTGTTGTTGTTGTTTTTTTGTGTGTGTATTAAACAGATCTGGTGAGCAGATTTGAAAATTTCATGATTCCATGACACCTACAAGACTAACATGGCAATCTGAACTGAGTCCATGAAAGGGTTTCTTTTTGCACACTTCAGATTATTTTGTTGAAGTGCTGTTCATAAAATCAACAATGATCTGCGTTTATATTAACGTGTCATATAGAGAATACACACATTTTATCCTGTCTAAACTGTCACTGAGCTCTTTAATAGCTTTAGTGGAGATAAATGATTTGAAATGACTTTCATCAGGAGCACGGTGACAATGATCTGTCTGAGATGCTGACAGTCTTCTTACTGAATTCTTCTGACCCTTTTCACCCAGTTCTATAAAAGTACACCAGTTTTTGCACCATGAATCTTCCCTGACAGTCTATCCATCGCTCAAATGTTCCACCTTCTGGCATTTCCATAAATGAACTTGCTAATTAATGATATTTTAGTATCTGATTCCTCCTGTACATTTTGATGTGTAAACTCACTGCACATCTCATGGGGATGCCAGAATACAGGTGCCAGACTTTCAACAAAGAAAAACTAATTTACTGATTTCACAAACACACACACTCCTTCTCCCAGTCCACACTACACACAATCAATACTTCTAGATTGAGTAAGCGGACTGCTGAGCCTGGAATCAAGATGTTTTTTGTTTTTTTCCTTCACCGACGGAGGGGAGGAGAGTGTTTCACACCCAGAGAGGAGGAATAAGAGTGTGGGAGGAGGAGGAGGAGGAGGAGGAGGAGGAGGAAACGCAGATGGACAAGTGCTTTTACGGCTGAGTCTTCCTCTGGCTCGGTGCCACGGCCACAGATTCTCTTTGTTTGCCCTGCTACTAAACTAATAGAGATAAAGGCAGGTTCCTGCTGGCCCTGAATTAGAAAGTCATTAAGGAATATAAACACACATGGGAGCACACATACACAGACATACATACATACACACACCCACACACACACACACACGTGCAAACGAAACGTAGAAACGTACCCATGTATGCACAAATGCGCTCAATACATGTGAACACTTTCATTGTGCAACATCAGTACAGAATACAACCTCAAATGACACACACACACAGCCACACACACACACACACACACACACACACACACACACACATTTCCACACCTTCTGTCAGTGCTAGAAATCCAAACAAAGTCTTGTTTCCCCACTCGGTGCCAGGGGGAACTCCTTTTTTGTCACCACACAATTACTTCTTTCTTCACATTCTCCTCCATTTTCTGCCATGTCAAAATTCTAATGTGAGTGTCAAGAGCTCTATTTGACTGCTGTGTGTGTGTGTGTGTGTGTGTGTTTGTTTCTTCCAGTATTATATTTCAAACAGGGCTGACAGACTTCTTTGATGGCCTGAAGTGCTGCTTCTCAGTGTTCAGATCGTGAAGTCTGTTCTAATCTAGTTTTCTAGTTTTCTAACTATACAGACTTGAGGTCATTTTACATCCAATTGTTCTGTGTTGCTCAGAAGCAGAATGAAGTTTGTACTGGTGTCAATAAAATTTTTAAAGTAGCAGTTAATCTCAACAAGGGCTCATGATTATTAGGAAATAACAGAAATCAGAACAAGTCCGCTGTTATCTCTCTGAGACCAAACTAACCATGGACACAAGTAAAGCTTTCAGTGTTGTGTCCCTAACCCTAACTGGACTACAGAGTTTTCTTTCTTTGTATTTGATTTGATTTTAGTTTATTTGATTTTAGTGAACAGGGATAAATAAGAACGAAATTGTTCATCAACATTCTTTCAGGGTTTAATAAATTAAAAAAAGACACCAGAATATGTCTTATCAAATCAACATACACCATAATAAAAGTAGTAGTATATCCAACTAAAGCTGTCAAATTAATGAATATTAAAAATTACAGTTAAGTAAAAATACAATATTTCCCTGAAAGGTTGTAATGTGGCAGTTTAAAGCAGCACAAAATGGAAGTACAAGCGCCTTAAAATTCAGTTCTGTATTTAAAAGCTATTTTCCATCACAGGCAAAAAAATAAAAGAAATAATTCCACAACCTAACATGTGATAGTTAGTTAGTTATGATGAGCTGGGACACGTGGGTAAAAAGAAGAGCAAAGAAAGTGCACAGAGAGAAGGAGAAGTGATCAGGACAGACAACAAGGTGGCAGCAGAAGACAGCGAGTGTCCTGATGTTCATGTTTGAATATTAATAGTGAGCCTCGGCTTTCAGGGAGACAAACACACAGACTTTTCTCATGCTGCTGAATTTCAGACTTTCACAGTTAAAGTGACGACGGAAACTCTCATATCAAAACCAGTGGAGGTCTTCTAGGTGTTTATCAGCTTGTTAAAAAATGTAATTTACCTAAATATATTGGCATGTCGGGTATACCAGGCCATATTTTCTGCAGCCGTGGTCGATACTGAATCCTAATTTCAACAACGGTACACTTGGGAGGTTCTGATTTGAAAACTCTGCCCCCTTCCTCCTCGCATGATGTTTCCACACGGCATCGCCTCAGCCTCTTTCTCTTTCTCTCTCTCTCTCTGTCGTCTCAACATTAGTTAAGATGGCTGTGCGGCGGCTGCTGGGAATGAGCGTTTAAAGCTCTCCAAGGTGCAGGCAGCTTAAACTAGCTCATTTGTTACCTGCATTCCCAAAGACAACCTCACAAATGGAGCCACTATCCAATTACTATTAGCATGGAGGAAAGAAGCAGCTGTGTTAGCCGGGCTCAGACGGACAGTGAGACGCAGGCTGAGGGGTCACAGGTCACATGACCAGCAGGGTCTTTAATGTGCAACATTATGGTGAAAAGATAGACAGAGAGGGAAGAAAGTGGTCTCTGTCAAACGTGAACATGTGCAGGTTCAGAGGCAGATCAATTTTAACATTCACACACACACACGCACAGAGCATGACAATACCTGTGCCTAAACCAGGGCTCAGAGAGCATTAAAATGTGTTCATAAAAAAAGAAAAAAAGAGAAGAAAACAGCATATGGAAGCCCCAGCAGAGGCATTCTTATTTCTATCTGTGAAAATTCATTACGGATTCTCACAATGAGTGTGTGTGAGAATTTGCCGTTTGTTCTCGTCTCGGGCTAAACAAAGGCACATGTGCTCGTTTTCAGAGCGGGATGCGGCGCGGCCTGATTTCAAAGGCACAACTTGAAAGACGACAGACAGCTATTTACAATATTTATACATTTAGGATGCTGATACTATGCATATTACATGTCTGTCTTCCACTGTGTGTGCAAGTGAGTGTGTGTGTGTGTGTGTGTGTGTTCAAGGCGACAACAGTGGGGAAGGGACCCGCTGATGAAAAAAGGTTACTTTGGAAATTCTCTGATAATTGGTGCCTTAAAAGGAGCTCATTTTTAACTATGTCACCACGACTGCTCGATGACAATTAATCTGTTTGCGGCTGCTTCCTTGGCATCTGTGCCAATTACTTTATATGCTAATATATGTAAATGACATCTCAGATGCCAGTTTCAAGTGTTATGCGAGTGGCGTATTGTGTCCTTTTTTTAAGTCATAATGTTGAGGCTGATCAACAATGCGAGTGCTTTAAATTTGGAGGTGTGTAAGTTATTAATTTCTTCCGCGGCTCAGTGTTTCCTCATAAAACGCTGCAGCCGGCACATTCACTGACTCACACACGATACATCTCAAATCAATTCTGAGATTTTGTTTTTGTTTTTTTCCCAAATTTGTCAGGGTGAAAAAAGTCTTGAAATCAAACTTTAATTTACACAATAGATAATTGTTTGTATATATGAAATAAAGATGAAAGCATGTGTTTGTCATCCTTCATGGGACAAACTGATTCTGTGTTTGTGGTGAATAATAATAAAAAGTGAGTGACAGATTTAGGTTTTGGTCAGTGCTTCTCTTAATTTAATGTAAAAAAAAACAAAAAAACAACAAAAAAAAACATCTCAGTTTTTTAAAATCCGCAACATCCAGATTACTGCTGGATGGTACCAGTCTTAATTAAAATGCCCCAAATGACTTCAGATATGAGCTCTCAGTCTGCAGACCTAAGGTCAGCAGCATGTAAGCCAATTTATACAAAATTACATTGCAATTGTAAGCAAATATAATGTAATAAAGGAAGCTTTATTTATTAATTTATGCATGTATTTGTCAATGATCATAATAGTGTATGTACAGCTAATGAGTGTTTGATAACAGAAATATATATTGCTACAGTGTAACAGCGTTTATTAAGCATACAGGTTATTTACAGGTAAGTTGAAATCTGTATGTTCAATATGCATGATGACATGTCAGTACATCATAATAATAATTCTAAATAAAGATGACTATTTTATTGTGTTATCAAGCATTTAAAGACATGAGTGATGATTCACAGCTCTATTATAATATGTGCTGTAAATGTAACATGTGACTGAACAGCTGAGCACATTCAGGACAAAAACAGTGAATCTCTGACCTTTGACCTTTTTGTGGAAGTAATTATTTGATCATCTCTTTATCAGTGTCACCAGTTTTAAAGTATAACTGTTGTACTATTGTACTGATGTACTGTATGTATGTGTAGAGTCGCAACTCGAACTGAAACACGTGAATGGTACAGTGGGTGGATGTGGATGATCTCAGTACACATTTTCTCACTGTGCATTCATGTAAATGAATTATTGTTCATACCTGTGAAGATATTCATACAGAAGATAAATCAAAAAATCATTTAGAAGATGTACAGGTAGAGAAACTTTACATGAATCAGATTGAAATCAGTGAATCTCATTAAAGATGACAAAAAATCAATCAATGTGACTGTGTATGTGGGTCAGCACCACAAACAGTGCTGCTGTTTCATTCCACAGATCAGAAAGTTGTAGCACACTTCCCAGCATCAGGGAATCACACTTGGACCTGCGAGGTGTTCAATCCCCTGGTTGATGTGGTTAAATGCTTTGCGTGAAAGCCTCCACCCGTTCTCACAGACTTTACATAACAGCATTAAATCAATCAGCTGCTTCCCTCCATCAGGAAACTTGAACAGCTCGTACTGTACAACACGCCGAGGCTTCAGTGGAGGTGGAATAACGCTGAGTAAATGTTAATGAATGCACTTTGAGCATATTCACAGAGCCTTTTCTCTCTCTCTAAATGGCAGTAATTACCAGCGTCTCCTGCACCGACAGACACAGCGAGCTGCTTTAAGACGCTTCTCTATTGTTCCTTCTCTTCCACCTCTCCTCCGTCCTCTGCTCCGTCTGCAGCCTTCCATCACTCCAACTGAAGATGTCACTGTTGTATACCAAATATCTGCTCGCTCACGTTGTGTGTGTGTGTGTGTCAGATGAGAGAATATGTTTTCATGTTCATCAGCGAGAAACAAAGCTATGCTGTATTTGAGGCGTTTGACTGTGAAGTTTTGAGAATGCAGGGGGTACAAGAGACAAAAACAGAAATCCATTAGAATTAATCCAGCTGGGTGATCTTTAAATGAGAGATAGGCACATGAATGTAAACTCAATACAACTAAATTACATTTTTCACTACGATTGTTGAGCAAATTAAAATAAATTGTGTTAAAGAGAAATTTTAAGGTATGAAAACTATCACGTGTCTTATGATTTTTTGTTATTTTGCACCTTATCAAGCCCAAAAAGTCTAAAAACCACTTTCATTTTTCACTGTAGCTTTACACGCAGCACACACAGACTTCACATGGCCTATATAAATACAAAAATAAATTATTCCAGAGCTGAAG
This sequence comes from Larimichthys crocea, assembly GCF_000972845.2. Classification (NCBI taxonomy): domain Eukaryota; kingdom Metazoa; phylum Chordata; class Actinopteri; family Sciaenidae; genus Larimichthys; species Larimichthys crocea. The sequence continues at coordinate 2,913,215 of NC_040015.1, read as the reverse complement.
TATTCATTACAACAATTATGAGAATGATGCCTGGTGTTTAAGGGGTGGGAGGTGGTGCCTTGATCGCTTTTAACACACAAACACAGGCATTGTTATCCGGCTTCACTGCAGTCTCCTACTGTACATTTAGGGGTGTTTTTTGTTTTTTTTTTGTAATTACAACAGCAACATATTTGGGAAGTTATGATTTGATAATTATATTGAGGTTCACCAGGAGAGACGATTAAAAAAAGAAAGAGTCAATAAAAGTCAGAGGAATGAAAACAAGACGCTGAGCACGGGATGCTCCAAAAATGATGTGTGAATTAAACATTAAATATTCCTCTGACCCTGTCTGCACACACACACATACACACACACACACTTGCAGTGAACTACTTTGGCTGTCGTCGCTGTGTTTGAGTAGATGGTGTGTCTGACGTGAGGTAAGTGATTTTTATCACCATTAGAGTGATTTCTGTGCGTGCTCGCTCTGTTGTTAAATCATTCTGTTTTTCTTCTGCACTTTGGTTGATGATTTTCTACATAAACTTGACTTCATCTGCAGATGTTCAGGGAATACGGTACACCAGGCTAGCGTTTGAATTTATCCACAGCAGCTTGCCTTGTAGCCTCGTTGATGTCAGGCTTACTAAAGGGCTGAGAAATATTGAAAAATGAGGGGAACAAAATATTGATATTTTAATGGATGTCAGTACATGAACTTAACAGATGAATATTCAACTCTTGGTCACAGATCACGGCTGTGTTTCCCCCACGGTGACACCAGCTCACATTTGATAAATGATCAGTGTGCAGAATAAGTGTGTTGTGTTCAGAAACGGCTGAATCAAGACTTGACCAAAAGAATATGAATCTTTAATTAATAAGAAACACTGAATTATTATTATGCATGATCTGGGCAGTGAATCTAATTTCTTTTAAAGAGGTTTTTGTCTTGCTGAATTGTCTTCACTTAATTTGTTAGTACAACAACACAAATTACAGACATGAAGAATATTTGTGTATATAGATTTAGATTCTACTGAATTTCACAGTGATATTCATAATTGTTAAATCAATAAAAGGTCTGACCCACCTGAGAACCCCTTTAACCCTCCAAACAACCAAATCCATCCTCCTCCTCTGAGTTTATAAAACTCCACTATTAAAAACACGTTAATGAGCCACGAACACACACACACACACACACACACACACACACACACACACAGTAGTATATTTTGACTCAGTCCCACACACACCGTCTTGCTGCCACAAATACTCACTAGAGAACCAAATATGGATTAAACTGCATCTGAATGCAGCATTTCTAGCAGTGTGAGTAACATTTGATAAAAAACTACAAACTCCATCTCTGAGCTGTGTTTAAAGATTTACGTCTTCAGAAGGAAACGGCAGAACTCAGAGCTGAGAGTCACAGACAGGAAGTACTGAGAGATTTTTCGATAATCATAAAAAAATAGAATTAAGCAGCCTGATGCTTTTACCAAATTAAACAAGCATATGAATACTACTACTACTACTTCTATATATGTGCTAACTTAACATAATAAAGATATCAAAACCAGTCTTTGATGCACGGACCTTCTTCATGATGAGGTAATCAGCAGGATCTGCTTCAAGGCAGGTGGATTAAATTACAACACACACACACAGTGGGCTGGTGGAGGGGGGTTAAAGGTCTCTAGAAAACAAACCTAACGTGCATAAATTAATAATAATTTTTAAAAAAGGGATGCATTCCAAACTGGGAACTTAAGATAAGACCTGTGGTCACACCAAACAGACTGACACACTCACACACACACAGATCAACAACAAAAGACAAGCACAAAGAAGCACTAAATCATCTCCCTGCACACACTCCAGAAAATGTTTTTTGGGTTGGCGTTCTGCTCCACTTGGATATTCTACAGACTGACTTGTGTCTGCCAGCGTCTTCAGCATTACAGTGGTACTGTTCAAAACCAGATCAGTGAATCTGATTTGGATCCTCTAATCTGTGGTCCTGATGCTGTTACCCGCTCTGAGATGCGCCCCACATACTTGATGTCTTAGATTCTAGACTTCTTAGATTCTGTTCAGCTTACATGATTCATTACCTGACTGCTTCAGTAACTGTGTAGATGACAATGAAGAACTTGAACTTAGAATGCCACATGCAGCACACACACACACACACACACACACACACACACACACACCATCCTGCCCTGTGTTCATCAGGCTGTGTGGCTTTCTAATCCCTCTCTTTAGCAGCGGTGTGTGAAAGCTAACACTCCTTCATGTGATTATGGAAGGCCCTGGGCTGGTGATTATCTGGAGAGACCACCGCAGAGACCCCCGGCCATGCGCTCCCAAGCCAGCACCACTTTAATTCTGCCTAATTGATCTTCACACTTTCAGAACTTTTTTCCACCCCTAAATAAACACAGGTGAACTCGGCCTGGTTGTTGTGGCTGCAGGAGATTAAAGTCCATGGTCTTTGACTGGATCTTGATGTTGACATATTCTTTTCTTTAAATTGAACTCTTGAAATGCTGAAGCAGAATGGATGCACTTTAGTCCTACACTTGATGAATGACTAGCGAGCTCCTGATCTTTCATTTACAGTAGTGCCACCATGAGGTTAGCATTGGTGTTATTTAGTGACAACTGTTGTTTCCTTCATAGTGTCATCATCAGGGCAAAATCCCTTACTGCACACTGAAGCAGAGAGCTGAAAATATTTCAACTCGAGTGAAATATGATTGATTTCACTCATCCTAAAGCTTTATGACTCTGAGTCATAAGTGTATTTTTAGATGGATGACGCAACAGAATCCGGAGACACAAAGAAGTTCTTGAACACAAATACACACTATCACAAACTATCACGTGGATCACGTGGATCACATGGATCACATAGCACTTCAAAGCGGCGCGTTGGAAACCTATGGGTGATGTCACTCAGGCTCTGTCCATTCTTTACAGTCATTGGTGAGCATGGTCAACATGCTAAACATCAGCATTCAGCTCAGAGTATGACTGCACCACAGTAACCTCACAGAGCTCATCGTGTGGCTGTAGACTTGTTAGATACTTCCATTAAAAACACGCCTGAAGCCAACTGAAGGATGTCCAAGGCTGTTGACCTTCCGAAGCCTTTTGAGTTTCGCCTCCTCTTTAGCTTCCCTGATGTTCTCCACGCCACCTCTCCATAGTGTTTAGTGAGTCCACAGAGTTTGTGGCACTACCTGTGATTGGGTCTTTACACAGGTAAATCTGCAATCTGAGGCTCAGTAAAAAACCTCCATGTTCCTGACATTTCCCAAATGGACTCCCTGAGGGCAAACCCTTGGGTTGCGAATTAGTTTTGTCTCTGTGTTGTCCATGATGGTGGCTGAATTACAGACTGGTTACAGAAGTCATACTTCTTGAACAAAACAGACAGCTACCCCCCAAGTCGTGTGTGCTTCTGCATTTCATTCCACCTTAAAACTGAAATGGAAACTGAACTGGAATTGGCCTTTTGAATGTCTTTCCTGTGTTTTCTGTGTATCATCAGCTGATGGCAGCTGTTATTCATCAGCACACAGCAACTATCTGATACAATCATTAGTAAATAAATTTGAACATGTTTTCAAACATGTGTTCATGTGAAGTATGTAAGTGAGTATACATGCATGTATACAAATGTACTGATGGCAGAGGAGGAAGGAAAGCAGCCTGAGCTGAGCTGCCATGTGTATGGGAATGTTTCAGGTGACAACTGTGACCCTTCTGAGGTTACCGTGTTGGTGAAGTGTGTGTGTGTGTGTGTGTGTGTGTGTGTGTGTGTGTGTGTGTGTATAGATGGAATATAGGTCATCTACACCTTATTCGTGCCAGGTCATCTGTCAGAGCATCTTAATCAGCGTTGATAATCAACAGGCCACCTGTCAGGATCTGTTTTCTCACCAACTGCTACAACGAGTCTTAAAATAGTGATGTGTAAAATTGTGTTTTGTAAAATTCCAGAAGGGTCCAAGCTCAGGCTTCATCTCCATCTGTGGACTCTTCCTGCCTTCAGAGCAGACATCCAGTGTTTTTCAGGAAACAAGAACAGGAATAACTCCAGTGAGAACAGCTCATGGCCAGGTATTCTAACTGAGACAGTTAGGTCATCATCACGTGATCTCAGTGTGAAATTAACTTTAAATGTTATTTAAACTGTTAGGAGGCAGAAGATGCAGGTAATGTTACATTAACTCTACTGACTAGCTACCTAACTGAATTTACTATGACCTTTCCCTCAAATAATCGACTGAGGAGTTAAATATCAAATAAAATCATGACCCGACATGCCTGAATCAACCACCCACATCTCAGATTTGTTCAGTGATTAAAACATGACTGGTGTCATAACTAGCTACATTCATGAAAAACAGGAACAGAGGAATGTCCACAACATGCAACATGCCTGTTATTGTCAGTGGACTTAAATTCGTAAAATACGAATGTCTCCTACTTATTAATAATGTTAACGTTCATATTACATACAACGTACTACATGCAGAAAATAGACATAATGACAGACTACTTTGTGCACTGCTTCTGAACGTCACATGGGCTGCACAGAGCCTTGTGTGATAATGATAATAATCATTTAGACAATGTGTTTTACAGTTGTTGTTTTTTCTCTAAACAGCTATAATAATAAAATAATAATAAAAGGTGCACCATGATGCAGTATCATTACTACTTGTATTCAGATCTTAACGTGTGTATTGCAGACATTACACGTGCAACAGAACTGCTAAATAATGTCATTAATGATTTGTGTTCTTAATAATAATATCAGTCCTCTTATCATACCATTGCAAAGACAACTGATACATGTATTTCTCAAAATGTTAAACTCTATACTGAAACTCTGCTTTGGGTTCACCTGAAAAATTCAATGCATTGTTGTAGGGAATGCTTCCATCATTACAACCATATCATCACTACCCCAGCCATTACTGTATCTCACTGTCTTAACTTCAGTTATCACTGCCATCACATAATTAGTGCACACCCTATGTCACACAGGTGTCAGGTCGGCCTCATATCCACACCACCTCATTCACGCCCCAACGTGACACGTAGCCTACTGTGATGACGCTACACACTTGGAAAGTGCTACGCAGAGACACCGACATGCATATTGGCTGCTTTCTATTTCATACCTCAAACTGATTATACATTGTAACTAAGAGCGACATTACACATCCACACACACACACACACACAAGCTGCGAGAGGAAAATATATCCAATCTAAGCACAAATAATTCTGAAACCTGGACATGCATGTAAGAAGATCAACTAGAATTCTCTTTGCATCTATTAGTAATTTACCAAGAGCATATTTTGCAGGACACTGAGGACATAGCACTGAGGACGTAGGATTGATCCCTGATGGGGTGAACCAGGGGACAACTGCAGTGAAGCCTAAACTACAGACCTTGACTTTGGCTAGCCTCCTGTCAGTGCTTTAATAAGAGGCCTGGTGACACAGTGCATCACAGGGAATGCCAGGACACTGGTATCTGGTGCCAGCATTGCCCGGAACCACAGAGGAGTATTTGGGGGAGTGTTTCACTGACCTCTCCAACAGAGCAAATGGGGGACTGGCATCTGCTTTAATAAGGCTGCCCACTTTTCATTCACTATGTCACCCCCCGCCCCACTACCCAAGCTGTGGAATGGGCTCTGGCGCTGGGGGAGAGGTGGCAGAGGTAACAGCTGGCTGCAGCCGTGGCGGCATGGCCGTGGCATGACCACAGCTTTATTAGTGGCATCCAGGACACCAGCTGATCCTCTCCCAGGGTCCCTGTCACACTGATGTCTTCATCACTAAGCTGAGCAGACAGGCCAGGCATGCCAGCCAGTGGAGGTGACAACAAATCCAATTACCTCCCCCCTATGGTGCCTAGAATGGACTGGCGGGGGCAATCGGACAGTGGAGGATGTTGCTATGATAGAGGATGAGGGACATGCAAGACAGGACTGTAGGACAACACACTGATGGAGAGACTTTCTGTCTGGCCTTTGATGATATGATAGACCAGGGATGCAGTGTTTTTGATGCTGTAACACATACAATGAAAAGAAATCTCTTTCACGTTCTGCAATAAAGTCTGTAAATTTGGTGATTGTAATGCAGATCTGTCTGGAATCATAAATGTGCTTGTTGAACTTTATGGAAGATATCAGGCAAAAGACCAAAGTGTGTCAAGAGTCTTCAGCATGGCAGACCAAACTTGAACCTGGTCTATGCCTAGTTCTTTTGGACCAAATATGAATCTCAGTGGTGCTGAGATCCTGTCTCACATGATAAATAACACGACACCCATAGACAGAGATGAATCTAACTCAACTTTTACACAACAAACTCACTCAGAGTCGACCTGGAGCTTGTTACTTTGTCAGGGCCCATCGGGTAAGGGTCAGGTAGCAGAGCTCTAGTGTGGACACACATGCTGACACAAACTGTCAGTGAGAGGGTATGACACACGTCAAAACGCCATGTCTGGAGTCAGTGTTTTAGGATATTTCACTGCCCTGTTTCCCAGCATCAACTCCACAGAAAAGGAACAATTCTATTACATTCAGCACATTGCGACAAACACGCTGACCTACTACCCCCGTCTGTTCTGTACGTCCGTTGTACGCTACAGCAATCTATTTTCTCAAATGCAATTCTGTTTGAATATCTTAATATCAAATAAGAGCCTTTGTCTCCTTAAGCATCCACCAGGTGAGGATCACTGGCCTCGAGCACAGATAATGCTGTTTGACTGTGGCTTTGAACGTGCCCAAACTTCTTTCACCCCATTTATGTCCTTCTTTTATTTCCACATCAGGCAGGGGGGGTGTGGATGACAGGACACAAACCCAATGAGCTGACACTGGATCAGTTTTTAAATCCAGCTTTTGTCGTTTTTTCAAACGTTAACTCAATTAAATCTCCATAAACAAATTGGTTCGTACTGATGGTCTGGGACAGTACATGTTAAGTGCTGATCATCATGGGCCAGTATTGATCCACAATCGGCACAGATGTCCCCTGTGTGGATTAAGGTGAAGGAGAGGGGAAACATGTCTGGCAGGATGGAGGGAGGGCCTTGAATGGAGAGAAAAGCGAAATGAGGCAAAGCGCCAAAGCAGAACTCCTGAACCGTTCTGTTTTCCCTCACTCTGTCAGTCTCCTCTTTCCACCAGCATCCTGCACTGTGCTGAAGAAGTCTCACCTTATCATCCACTGAGCTTTAGTGTTGGAAGTTTTGCCTTCAGTCAGTGACTTTGGTGCCCAACCGGAGGAGATCATTCACCACTTCCTCTCCTGACACCCCTCCATACAGGGATGGGATGATCGACCCAAGAGTGAAAAAAGAGGGAATACTGGAAGTGTGTATGGTGGGAGAGTTGGAGGGGCTCTCACTTTTGAAGGTGGTTGAAGTCTTGCCAAGATATTTCATATTCATAGTTAAATATTCAGCGTGCATGGTGGACAGGGGCAATTTCTGCAGTCAGCCCGCCATTCAAAAGTGAAAGGGATGTGGCTTGTGGATGAAGGGAGCGAAAGAGAGATAGACACGCATGGGGCTTCATGGTAGTCAGATGAGAGGCTGCCAGCTGCTGATGGGTGACTGTTTGAGCGTGGCGCCTCAGGACATGCCCGTTGAAAGGCGATGCGATCCGATACCCCCACTTATGCGGGGCTGATATACATATGCCCCCTTATGCAGAGGAGGCCCATATCAATTGCAGAACTTCCAGTGTTTTGGTCATTATGCCAAGTTGTTTGAGCGAGCGTCTTGCATGTCTGAATGGGGAATGTGGACTTACTGGGCTATGACCACTGAGTAAAGCCTCTTCTGCATAAAACGACCTTATGGCTCCTCAGAAATGTTGAATCGCACTGTCTGGTGTGTGTCAGCAAAGCCGCTAAGTGAATAAAGTTTTGATAAAGTAACTTTGTTTCACCATTGAAACTGCAGATTTGGTGTGTCATATGTCTGCAGTGTGAACTGTATGTGGGCAGTGCTCACTCTATAAAGTACATACAGCATCACACAAACAGCCATGACCATATCTTCCTAAAGTGGAGTAATGTAGTACTCAGTTACACTCTAATAGAACCTTACCATACAGAGAGATCTGAACACATACGTCTATGATGATACGACACAGTGGAGGAGAGTGGAATGTACTCATAGCTGCTATAGAGACTAGAACTGTTCACAGCACGACACATGGATCATCCACAGTCACCAGGACATGCTGCTGTTCAATTTGTAAATGTAATTTTTGAAATGTAATTCAGTGCTGTGAGCACCACAAATTCTGTTAACCTCCATTGTTTTGGGGTGAAGAGACACTGTAGAACCAAAGTCAGCATAGCTTCATGCCAGCAGAAGCTTGGGTAAAGAAGTTTTTTTCTTCCTCTCTAGATTTTCTTCATTCTTTTAATTAAGCCGTAAGTGTCGATGGTAAACCAGTTTTAGTCTACACCCATCAGAGCTCATTAACACTTTGGATATGTAGCTCTAAAGAGCTGCCCCTGAGGCATGAAGGGGGTTGGACATATTAACATGAACACTTTAATCTAAAAAGATGGAGCAAGAGTGAACACTACCTGTTTGAAACGTGTATTCTCCTCACAATGTGCACAGATAAAAACACAAACTTGCATCTGGCTTTAGAGGTTTTCACTTTGGACAAAGCCAGGCCAGCAGTTTCCCACTGTTTCCAGTCTTCATGCTAAGCTAGGCTAATCATATCCTGCTGCAGCTTTGCACTTTCTCACCATCTGACAAAAACTGCAGTGTATTTCCTAAATATCTTGATCCGTTACTCTACACTGTGTGTTTCAAACACACAGACAGGATTTTGAACTTGAGTCAAATTTCTCATGTGAGCTCTGGGTTCATAACTGAACTCAGTTTCAGACAGAGAACAGAGAACAGTATCATTTTCAAACAGTAACTTTTCACATTTCAGGAGGTTTCATGGACACTTGTTAACAATGGTAAGTGAGTGTATGCAAAAGTTCTGTTCCAGTGTTACTGTAACAATCTGAGACTGACTGTGTCTCCTTGTTCCCACCTGCTCTCTTGACTGTCAGTTTTCCATCACCTCCACTTACTGGGAGGATAAAAAACACACACCTCTTCTTCCTGTGATAGTGCGGGTCACACCTCCTGGTTTGGAAGAGTGGGAGTGATTAAAAATGACAAGGAGACATGTCGAGTGTTATTCATCAGAGAGCTCCACCTCGCTCTGTATCAGAACCAGGCTGTCCACGGGGGGAACCTGAGCGGGAGGCGACTCCGCTACCCTCCGGCCCCAATCCAGACCCCGAAATGCTGATCATGCCCCCCCCTTCCCCTGACTACACGTCCAAGTGATTACACCCCCTCCCCTCCCCTCCCCTCCCGCAACCCCTCACACAGACACACACACACACACAGGCACACACACGCTCAGAGGGGCTAATTAAGGCTTTAATATGCAAATGAGAGCCGCAGTAAATTACACAGCTGGCAAATATGCCTGTTTTTGCCTCAAAATACATCAGGAGTGCAGCGAGGAGTGTGTTACTGCTGTTGTTGTTGTGTTTGTAGAGAGACAGGGGATTGCCCCCCCAACCCCCCCACCCCACCCCCACCGCCACCCACCCACCCTTTCCCAACACCACCACCAACCACCTCCCCCTCAGCAACCAAAGCCCCCTCCTCTGCTGGAGTGACTCATCCAGCTTTGTCCCTTTCAGAGGTATCAGGAGGAACAGTCGACTCTCTGCACAAGTAATGTAGCATTTTAGTGGGACACAACAGGAGTTTGGCTGTTTTGAATACTAATGTTCAGCAAGCTCATAATGTGGAGCTCATATCAACGAGGCCAGCTTTGATTTAATGGCAGCCTCACTAAAAACAGTCACATGACTGTTTCTCATTTACTTCTTAAATTGTTTCAGAATGATTTTCTGAAATGCATTCTTGGTTTGGGAGACAGTCTGCATCTGTAAATGCTGATCGGCCTAATTCGAACATGTTCAATCGAATGAAAATGAATGAGAAACATTTCTACATTACAGGGTCAGCTGACCAAAACACACAGCTCTAAATCTCTGTTATCGATCTGTGCAGATTTCAGTTTGTAATCACTGAGAGATTTCTGCCTCCAAGCCCAGGGATGGAAGTAGACATGAAGTTGAACAGCAGTTTATTTTTCATCGATGTTTTTACAAATCCAGAGGAAACACATGCTGCAGAGCCTCAGTAGACCAGGTTCAGTTTGTGTCAGTTGGCTGTAATTTGACTAATTGCACATTTGTTTAGGAAATATCCACTAGGCTGTTTGCTGTTTCAGACATCATTTTAGTTTGTGCTCACATACAAAGTCCAAAGTTTAGTTGTTTAATTGAAATTGCCCAATTGCAATTGAGACAGAAAACTTTCATCTTCTGGGCAGCTGCTATTAGACTTAGACCATGTTTGAGACGCTTTAGATCTATGCTGGCAAAAGAATTTACACACAATGTAACAGAGCGGTTAAAGCAACTTGAACTATTTTACCTGAAAATATCATTTTGATGCTCACGGTGTCTGTCTGACTCTGTTTCTGTCCAGTGTTACTCTGGTTTAAGAAGTACATAACACCTGCACCACGTTACACACTGACTACTTGACGGATTTTGGTGAAACTGGATCACGTTTTATGGAGAAATTCAAATCTTAACGCAGCAGACTGGAATGACAACAAACCCGAGGCCGAAGAAGACTGTGTATTACACTTGGTCACTGCTAAAAGCTGCACTAACTAAAACTGGGTTAAGCGTGTATCTCTTCCTGCTCTGGGTGAATTTCTTTTGTTAGGTCATCAGAAATGAGTTGTCCTCTGGTTATTCACTTGGTTAAATAGTTGTTAAAAAACAATCTTTCTTTCTCTGCTCTCTGAACTCATGTGCTGTGGTTCCAGTAGGTGACTGACTGATCTGGTAGCAGTGTGAACCCTGGTCCCCCCGGCTGCTCGGTGCCGCTCCCTGCTGCCCTCTGAGGCGTTGCTGGGAGGTTTGTTCTGCCTGGCTGCTGTTGTCTGCCTACGTATTCTGTTCCCCAGAGCATCCATGTCATCATGATGCAACTGAAACCTGAGTGCCGACTACATGCATGGTCAGGCCGTCCTGTCACCTAGCCACCCTACTGGGACTGACCGTGACAGGAAGGGTGCCCAAAAACATACCAAGAGACCTCTTTGTTTCATGCTGTTCCTAAAATAAGAATCCATGCTCCTCACATAGTGCCCTCTGTGCAGTGCATCTCCCACAGCAGTCTCTCCACGGACCCATTCAAACACATGTATCTCTTCTCAGATGTCACTGCTGCACCTCTTACATTTCACCAAATTATCATTTAAAGGCAGTAAACTAAACTGAGCAGTGAACAGTTGATGTTGTTGGATGAATGAAAGAACAGTCACAGATATTAACAGCCATGTTTCATCTGACTGCATATTCAAAGAAAAGTACTAAAAAAGAAAGAATGTTTAAAGAAGCATGCATCCATTCTGGGGCTGACAGTGGCCTTTAAAGTCATGGTATTGATTTGTGTGGTCTGGTTCCATAAAAGTAAAGTTGACTGTGTTTCAGTCTTAACCTTGATAGATTCTTTCATGTCATTATTTGTTGCTTCTCACTGGAGATCAATTGTGGCTAACACAACAAGCTGGTGTCTCTAAGAGGCTGTGCATCTGCATGCTAACATGCTCAAACGATTACAGTCGTCCCTCGCTATATCGCGGTTCACTTTTCGCGGACTCGCTGTTTCGCAGATTTTTTTAGTGTAATTTTGCATGCTTTTCTTTACAGCGTACTGTACAGTATGAGCGCGCATTGTGTTCTGCGTCCTAAATTGGCTGAGGGAGAACCGCACATGTGTTCTGCGTCCTGATTAACTAAGGGAGTACTGTACAAAATACGTGTAAAAAGGTGTATAAAAGTGTGTGGTTAGGGGTTTTACGGCCTTAAAACATGTATAATAATTGTAAAACTTACTTCGCGGATTTCGTTTATTGCGGGTTATTTTTAGAACGTATCCCCCGCGATAAACGAGGGACCACTGTATTTATTAAGTACAGTTTGCAGGTATTTGGTCTTAAATGAAAAGTCAGGCGATGGCAACTCATCTATCTATCTATCTGGTGTTGAAGAAGATATACTTTATTAATCCCTCGATCCCTGGGGAAATTATTTTTTCACTCTATTTTTTTATTTACATGCATTTTAACCCAGATACACACACATGCAGTACAACGGCATAGACATGCAAATGTGGAGAGAGATGGTGGAGTGATGGGCAGCCAGCCAGACCAGCGCCCAGTGAGCAGTTGGGGGGGTCGGTGCCTTGCTCAAGGGCCACCTCGGCAGTGCCCAGGAGGTGAACTGGTACCTCTCCAGCTACCAGTCCACCTTCCATATTTTTGGTCCATGTGGGACTTGAACCGGCCACCCTCCGGTTCCCAAGCCAAGTCCCCATGGACTGAGCTACTGCCACCCCCTGTACATCTGAACATCTGAACATCTGAGGTGTTCCAACCTAACTTACTGACTTACTGTTTTGCATGTTCATGATATGGTTGAGGTTGTTAAACAGACAGAGGTGTTCTATGTTTCAAATCAAAGTCAGTTTATATTCAGCATTTCTAATATTCTGACTACCTGCTGTGCTGTGGGCCTGTACAGATTGTAAAGCCCTCAGAGGCAAAATGTGTTTTGTGAATTTGGGCTATACAAATAAAATTTGATTTGATTTGATTTGTTGTAAAATAGAAATACAGATTTTGTCAGATTAGTCAGCAATAGAATATAATATTCATAACTATGTTTTCATTAGTGTGTAATTGCCTGTAAATAACAATGAGTATGTTTTTGTTACTTTAGAATGAACCTCGATGGTAGGGAGAAGAAGATGAGGTCAATCCTACACCCCGCTGCTTGAAATGTAAACTCAGTAATAAATACGATATTATTACTGAATGGATTGTACAGGTGTCCACTGAGTGTAACTTTATTTAACAAAGACACTTTGTTGTCCCGTTGGCTTCCTCTCCAGCCTTCCCCCTCCACAGGACCACTGAAACAAGCTACTGAACCTCCTTCCTGTTGACTCTAATTCCTGCACACACACACACACAGCATGCTGCTGTAATTATCACTCAGTGAGACGACCGCTCTCTAACAGATACACCTTGCTGACACGCGACATTCAGAGAGGACACTCCAGCGCTATCACTGACTCCTCTGCTGGAGAACAGCAGACAGGACAGGACGCTTATGTTGGCCAAATCCAAATCCAAATATTGAAGCATCAAACAGGTGAACAGGCTGCCGACGCTCTGAAGAGCTCTGGGCAGGGGGAACTTTAGTTCATTAGCTGGGTTGACAGAGTCCCCTGATAAGGATGTATAAACAGCTCCACCTTGCAGTGGCTACAGAGAGAAGTTGCCCCTCGGAAAAGGCTGCTTTCCACAAGGGCCAGGCTGCATAAATATTTTAGATGGGTAAATAATTAATAATTAACAGCAAACAGGCCAGTGATCAAATGGAGCAGCGTGGCAACAGACATGAAAAATCAGACTCTTGTAAACAAAGACAAGAGGACCCAGATTTCCTCCCCTCTTGCCACCTTCTTTTCTCGCCTTCTAAATATGCGCATCTTAAATTGCCCCCTGCATCGCCGTAAAACCACACACATACAAAAGGCACATGTATGAACACACAAACTCCATACCAGCGACTCTGTCAAACACACACAAAGTGCTGCCATAACCCCCTCCGTCACTCACTCACATTCATACCCACACTTATTTTCCTTCAGAAGAATGAAATTTTCACGTATTCCTTGGCGACACAGGGAATGTGACTGAGCGAGAACACTTGATCTGGCCACCCGCTGTTTTCTGATGGAAAGATTTGCTTTTTAATACAATCGTCACTCCTCCCACCTGGATATGCCACGCCAAGACAAATCCCAGCTGTGTGACTCCAAAACCTGACAGAGCTTAAAAATTCCCTTATTACCATTCCCTTAAAATACCCAGCCCCACTAACTCCCACCAATGGTGGAAATGCTAATCACGTCTCTCGGCGGCTTAGAGGAGCATGAAAACAGAGCAGCCAATATGGAGGCTTTGGTGCATGTGCAAAAAGTGAAGAAGAAGAAGAAGAAGAAGAAGAAGAAGAAGAAGAAGAAGAAAAAGACGAAGAAGTCCCAGCTATAATGACACACATTCACAGAAGCGTCATGGCTCTTAAAAGCTGCTTCTCCAAAATCTGGCACATCTTGCCGTTTGACTTTAGCCAGAGGAGACATTTCATAAAAATCAGACTTAATCGTGTAAACAACACGCAGACAAACAGAAAACCACTGCAAACAAAAATAAAACAACTTTGGAAGCTGTGCACGGATTGCCTTCAGAGTTAATTTTAAAGTAAGCATTCCGTTCCTTGGAGATTTTAATTAATGCTTTAATATGCAAATAAGTTAGCAGAGATAAAATCATGACAAACAGATGGCAAGTGTGGGTAATTATTTTGTGAATCCAGCAGGGGCATGTATTAAAGTTATGGCATCGTTTTCCTCAGGCCTCTGCAGCCATGGATGGCAGAGAGAAAAAAACAAGCATCAGTGATGAAATGAGACACGAATGACTTTATCGTGTCTCAAAGTGGCAAATCTGTGACCACAGTGAGTCTGAACATATCACCAAAGACGAGATGTTAAGGAGGAGTCATCCTCGAGCCCCCCGTGCACCTTCATTTGAAATCAGAAGCAGATTTGAAGCAGTCATTTAAAGGTCTGCAGCTACAAATAGACTGTCGACAAAGGTCAAGAATGAACCTTCAGTGTCACGTTCTGATGATGATTGTTGTTTTTTTGTTAGCCAACTGTAATATCACAGAACTAGCCACATACGTTGCAGCTCTGTCTACACCAACATGTGAGAACACTAACTGAAACACGTTACAGTGCAACACATGAAGATGATCTATAATGTCTGGACCTACCTGCTCCTGTGGGGCGCTGTGGTCTAAATGCAGGTTAGCAAGAGAGTGGTTGATCCTCAGGGCCAGACACAAGGCCATCAGGCCTCCAACCTTCACCTCGTTCTGACGGAGGTCCAGCTGCTCAATCTGACGACTCTCTGCAAGAAACTCTGCCAACGCCACAGCACCTTCACCAGAGAAAACGTGACGGTGAAATGTTAGAGCTTGGTGGTTTATTTAGGTGCATCAGTTAGAAGGCTAGCGACCTCAAATGATCTGCTCTGTTTCTGTCTCTGCAGTTTTTAGGTGAGGTGTGACTCCATAACTAAACTTTTTGACAGCACTTTGGTTTAAAATGACACAAAGGATGTGCAGCAGCTCTATTCAATTTTACTTTTCTTATTATTTAATAAATCAACAATAACAGACGTTATTTCATTCCACCTTGTTTAGATCATACTCCTTATAATATTATCTACAGAGACCAACAGTTCCTACCATGACTTGGCTCTAATTGTAGAAATGTTCCTAGAATTTAAATCTACTAAAATAAACATGTCTTGTGTGTTAAGGACTGTTTGTTGGAAAAAACAAACAAACACACTTAATTTAATTTATGAATCAAGAAAATAATTAGAATATTATTTTCTACTGACATAAACGGTTAGTTGCAGCAACTGGTTGATATTAAACCAAACATGTAGCAATGACATTTCAACACAGATTTAAATATGTTTGCAAATCAAATAGAAATGTATTATTATTATTATTATTGTTGTTGTTGTTGTTGTTGTTGTTGTTGTTGTTGTTGTTGTTGTTGTTCTGATTACAAAGACATAAAGACAAGAAGATAGTACATTTTGTTCTGCTGAATAATAAAAGTTGTATTTATGTGTTTAGGAGCTCTTTCTGCAGATTGGTGTAAATGCATATTAAAAACAATATTATTGGTTCTTTTAATGGGAGTGATCAGATGACTGCGCTCCCTCCGCCGTACATTCAGAGACACACATAGTGCATGTGCTGTACCTTCACAGGTGATGTCGGCTTGGGCCAGGCCGAGCTGCAGTACTGAGCTGTTGACCATCAGAGGCTCCCTGATAGCCTGGATCCCCTCGTTCCCCAGGAGGTTCTCGCCCAGGTCCAGGACCTGCAGGACCTTCAGCACTGGCTGCAAAACAGGGAACCTGAGGTCATGTTGACTGGCATTCATCTCAGCTCATTCCAGTTCCAACTGGAATCAAAAACAGTTTTTAAATTTGAAAGTGTGTCACTCTAAGTGAGCTGAAAGGCTCTGGCCGACAACAGAGCTTTGCTTTCGACTCAGTGTGCTGCGATCAGTGTGCAGTGAGTGTAGAAAGCCTGAGAAGTTTTAATTATCATTATTATTATGCAATGATTATTATTCTTTTTCACAATGTTTCCTCTCATGTTAAACGTTTAGAACTTCTGTTTCTACTCTCCAGAGCCACATTAGCATTGAAGGTTGATTAGCTGGCGCATAAAGCTGGGGGTGTCTGGGGCACAAGAGGCTCATGTTGCCCAACAGCTTGAAGAGGAACGCAGCACCCACTCCTCGGTTGTCCCCTCGCCTCGCCACCCTTGTTAAATTCCTCTGGTCACTGCTCTGAAGAGAGAGGGAGCGTGGGGGCGGAAAGGCAGCCAGGAAGGCAACCAACAGACCCAGGGAGCGTCTTCTTCTGAGTTAATTTGCACCACGGTGACAACAAACACACTTGAGAGGGTCCCCCCACCTTTTTTCCTCACTGAGTCGCGGCACACAGAGGCAACACCACATCCAACGCGTGGCGAGAAGCTTCTCCGGTGAAGAGGGGAGGAGGAGAGGGAGGAAGAGCATCTCGAGTGGATATGCACGAGGGATAATAGCAGACAATTAAAGAGGCGACTGCGTGGTTGAGAGTGTGTGAGAGTCAAGCATGGTTGAAGCCTGTCAAACGTAAACCACGGGAGGGTTGGAGTGAGAAGTTTGAGGGGGGTGGGAGTGTGAAACCACCAAAAACACAGTATGCTTTCACACATGACATGCTGGCTTTAAAGAAAAAGAAAAAGAAAAAAAAAACAGCGGATGCATTCAAAGTAGAAAAAAACAGGTCCCTACATGACATGATCACCTCAGAATATTCATTTTGAGAACTTTTTCAAACAAAGAGTTCATTTAGACATGTTCAGCCAAACTCTAGAAATGGAAGTCAAAGGGGGGATTCTGGCCCACATCTTCCCCCCTTGACTCATCCTTTCCAAAGACAAGCCAACAAGCCACGAGGACAGAGAGGAAAAGCACATACACCAACCAGAAAGGTTAATAACAGCTCTCCTCGTCATCATATTCGACACGACCAGCTACGAGCCTAATTATCATCATTATGGCCTGCAAGGACATCTACTTATCCCCATGACTGGCAGACCGCATGAGCACCCCTCCTTAACACACATCTATTATTTAATCAAACTGTTCCTTCTTTTGGTAGCACTGGAGGAGACAGGGGAAGTGCGTGTGTGCGAGCTTACAAGGCAGGCCTTTAATTTCTAGCCTTTTGACTTTCACAATCGCCACTCACATGACAGGAAGGTGCAGTTTATGCTGCCAATCAGGCGGAAGGAATGCATGTTATTAGGAGTGTACAATGAAACACGTGGAGGCGGGTCGTTTTTAGAGGGGGGGTTCTTTAGATGAGGCCCAGTGCTCCTCAGCAGGAGAGAGGAAAGCAGGTATCAGTCAAACAGTTTAGCTCAACTAGCACAAAGCTAATACGGCTGTTCCAACCACTTCACGGTCGAGGTAGACAGATAGATATCAAGACACGGGCACTTATCCTTCATGTTACAGTTCCCTCTGTCTGCTTCCTTCCTGAGCTGTGGTGTGTGGTTGAAGAGGGAATTCGGTAAGAAAGTCTGTAGCTTGCACTCTTCATCATTTAAAAGGTTCGAGCTCCCATAACTAATTATTTTGCTTCGAATTACAAGTAACAAGAGATGTTAACTGCCCGACCACAGCAGGCACGTTACTTTGCTATTCTGGTCTGTTCTCCACACGGCTTCAAACTCCACCAGGAGAGTATAAGAAACATTTTGCCAGTGAGACTTTGTTAACCTGCTCAGACTTGGTCATCTTCCTTGGCTACATAGTTAAAATGTTTCTCTTTTTGCACACGCGACCAGATTCTCTATGTCGTTCGTCTCTATGCTCGATCCGCTCTGAACAGCAGAACAGCCACGTATTCTCAGCGGAGCCAGGTGGAGAGCTGCTTTCAGGACACTTCTGAAATGGACCACTGCGCTTCTAGTGGGGTTTCAAACATTGACTAGAATGGCTGTGATTAGCTCCGGTAGTCTTGGTGTGCCATGTGGAATTTAACCGTAAGAATGAGTACTGACGCCCGTGTCATAGAAAGATAGTCCTGTGAAGAACACAAAAACAGCTGAAGCAGATGAAAATCACCTTAAGATGGATCTGTCCTTATTTTAGAGAAAGATTACTGTTTACTGTATTGCAGTAAGAACTTAATCGTGGCTCATCCTTCCATTGTCTGACAGGCCTGAATCACGTTGCTAAATATGTCTGATGACTTTACACATCAGTGTGCAGCTCCAGGCTGGAGGCCACTCTGCTTAAAGAGAAGGTCTGCTCTGACAGTAGACTTGATTTCTGACTCTTGGCATGAATAGATTTAAAACAAATCTAAAATCTGTTTTGGTGTTCCTCACCAGAGCCTTGGCCAAATGGACCATTCCAGTTGCAGTAATCTGGTTGTTCCTCAGCAGTAAGACTCTCAGACCAGCCGTCTGCAGCCTCAGACCATCACAGAGCTCCTCCAAACCTGGAGTCAAAAAATAACACAAGGTTTTAGTAATCTGCAGAATGTGTCTACGGCGGCTGCTATATACATAACCTTTACGCAACTCTTTATTAATTATATAATATCAAAGCTGGACTGTGCGAGCTGCAAACTGATGAACCTATTCAGCTGCAGAAAAACAAAGTTTGATTCATTAATCAATAATTAAGGATGGATCCCGGAGTGCTCTTGCAGACGCAGATGTTGTGATGAGGACATGACTTTTTATATATTTTCATATTTCTCAGTGCAGCTTTGAATGAAGACATTCTTTTGGTTGTGTATCAAAGATGAACATCTTACCAGCATCTGCTACAGAGTTGTTGCTCAGCTCCAGTGTCAGTAAAGTGCGGTTGTAGCGTAGCAGGTCTCCAAGCTGCAGGGCGTCCTGGTAGCTGTTCAGCAGGTTGTTGGTAAGGTGGAGCTCTTGCAGGGACCTGTTTGACTTCAGTGCACCAACTAGAAGCAGCAACAAAAGAAAAGAGGTCAGGAACAGGATCCTGAATGGACATGACCACCTTAGAGACAGGAGACACTTCATTTGTCATTGTGGTGACTCAGAGAGCAAACAGCAGACCTAGAAAAAGATTCATCCATGTGTGTGTTAATAAGTTGTGTCCTCTATAACTTTATATTCTAAATAATGAGTCAGGTAAACATATCTCAAGTTTAATCACAAGCTTATGGCATGTTTGCATAGAGAGCTGGTACGTGAGATCCAGTCACGAGTGGTCACCTGAGTAGGAGATGAGCTTGTCGTCACAGGGTAGAGCAGCTAGGAGCGATGAGGACTGGCGTGTATGCAAGTGTGCTCCTCTAACTGTGGATGGAACCACGTGCCCGGCCCACCAATTAAGACATATACATGCTTTTAAATGGATATTAGATAAGATCCATGGGACGAGCATGTCCTCTGAGTGCCAAACATGGGGCCTGTACCGGCGATAGACTGATTGATGGTGAGTGAACTTGAGCATGAAAACGGAGCACAGCAGGAATCGCCGCCTCCTGCAATTACTGCGGTAAAGATCAAGTAGCACTCCTTCATAACCTGAAGGAGCCATTGTTGAAGCCAGAGTTGTGACTTCTGAGCAAAGCAGACCTCAAAACACAGCAGTCAGATTTCAAGCGCCTGTCTTCAGAGTGTCAGTGTGTACACCATTGTTACAATCTTTTCATTGTGCTACTTTCATGGTGTTCTGGAGACATACCTTGTATTTGTGTGTGTGTTGAGGACACTCTCTGTGTGTTTGTGTAACATGTACTGTACTGTGGTACACGTGTCCGTGTTGCCTCAGCCCTCGCTGCCCTTGCATCCAGATCGATCCCGCAGATTTGATCAAGCCTGTTGGGCTGCATGTGGAATGCCAACATTGTCATCAGGCACAGTGGGAACCAAATGTTGGAATCGGTGGGATTGATCCGGTCGACTCCACCGCGAGCGCCCAATCCCGCAATCAGAGGCCCCTCCGATCGAAGACAATGATCCTCAGCTGGGACCCCCCGCTGGGAGGCAAGGAGGGGAGGTAGAGGCGGGCTCGGTAAAGGCAGAGAGGAAGGGGTGGGGTGGGAGACGAGTGTGGGAGGAGGAGGTAGGTTGTGGAGACCCTAAAATATCAAAGAGATCCAGGAAATGGCTAAAAATGTTGGAGGAACAAGTTGCTGTCGGGAAGAGTGGGAAGCATACTGCGTCCATTTGGTTCTTTCTCTGCTCCCAGCTGAGAGCAGATGAGAGGCTGAGGCACAGTTTGGATGGTTTTGTCCTGACAAGAAGTCCGAAAGATTCGACGGACTGACATCTGATCATTGACTGGAATGGAATCATTTTATTGGGATTTTTATTTGATTATCTGACAATGGAAACCTCCATCAACTGAAAAAAATGACTTTCTTTGATGTTTTGATCTTACTTACTGTTACATCACTATTTAGTGCAGCACCTTAGGCCTGTTATCAACTATGTATGTATGTGTGTGTGCGTCCGTACATCCATGTAGAGTACTCAACCCCCCTCTGAGTGTTGCGTTCACCCGTGGTGAGAGTATTTATAGTCTGTGTGTACACTATTTACACAATCCAGAAATTGTGCACATGAGTGTGGGGGGAAGGAGGGTGGGTCATGTGACCCCACCAGTATCCCAGTCCCCCATCTGCATTCTTTATCACCACGGATACCATCCAGCCAATCAATGAAGGTCAGAGGGTCCAGACCTCACTGGAGTTACAGTTTTTTGTTTATTTGAAATTACACTTCATATTCACACTTTATTCATTATTCAGTCTCATCATTTGTGTGTGTGTGTGTGTGTGTGTGTGTGTGTGTGTGTGTGTGCAAGTGTGTGTGTGGTGCAATGGGTGTTTACCATTTGTGGGACTGTGTAAAGATCAAATGTACAACCAAAAAAATGAAGCGTGCATCTCAGGTAATATTTTTGCTGAAGAGACTATGCATCTTAAGTGTGTGTGTTTGTTTGTTTGCATGCGTGCGTGCGTGCGTGCGTGCGTGTGTGTGTGTGTGTGTGTGTGTGTGTGTTTGGGGGCGGGGGTGTCCTGGCTGCCAGAGCCTTTATAGATGTGTGCAGCAGTGTGTAAAGTGACAGGTAAGAGATTAGGCCTCTAATCCGGGTCCAGACCTACAGAGAGGGTCACAGGTCAAAATCTGGTCCTGCTGGCCACAGGACACACACACGCACACACGCACACACACACACACACACACACACACACACACACACACACACACACCTACACACACACACACACACACACAATTACAAATGTACGTAGACACGTGAATTTATTTATACTGTATCATGACTGAGTATTCAGAAGCTGAAGCTCAGTGAGAAAAAACTGCCTGTGTATATGTGTGTGTGTGTGTGTGTGTGTGTGTGTGTGTGTGTGTGTGTGTGTATGTGTGTGTGTGTGTACTGCACGTCATACCCAGTGTGTATAGCGGCACGCCGCTGAGCTGGGCATTGTGAAGGCGTAGCACTGTGAGCCGGCTGGTCAGCAGAGCTTTAGATAGCGACTGGGCCGGGTAGTCGACCACGGGCATGTTACACACATCCAGCCTGGATAGACGCACACTCTGAAACACACACACACACACACACACACACACACACACACACACATGCAGAAACAATAAATACAGACAAATGCACAAAGAACTAGTTTGAGATGCATCAGAATGTCTAATCTGCCCAAAAGTAGAGAGAGAACAAAAGAGGGAGACGATGTGTGGTGAAAGAAAGAGCTTCACTATCAGTCAGCACTGCTGAAAGAAAAGTGCAGACTCTAACTGTGGACTACCAGTCTGTCAGAAAACAGCAGCAAGAACAAAATACGACAGATGAGTGATGGGATGGTCAGGCCCATGATGTGGAGGGTAGACAGGAAGGTTTTGATAGGTGTAGAATGGTGAGCTTAGCTGAGTAGAGGTTTGGAGGGTACATTAGAGGATATGAGGATGTCTGGCGGGGTTAGGAGAGTCCAATAAAGTAACTAAAAGTTAAAAGTTAAAATCAAAGTTTTCCCCTAAATGTAGACCACAATCATTCCCTAACATGATGCAAGTGACTGAATCTGAAACATTATAAAAACTGTAAAACTGCTCAGCATAATATTTAGCATAACATTGATTTTCTAACTAAGCACCAGTGTAACATGTTTACAGCCTGGTACAAAAAACAGTTTTGGTCTCTGTAGCTAATTTCCCCATTCATGACAACTGTACTGAGGGTGAATTTATATACAACTCATCTGTTCATGTTATATTATGGCATGAATGCTTTGATTGAAACATGGGTGCTGCTACAGTGGCTTGTTTGAGTAACCAGGTGTCATTCCGCCCACCTCAGGTCTGCTGATGATCCACGTCTTTGCTCTTTCTTACCACAAAACCAAACGCCAGACTTTGTGCAGTGTGTTTGCCAGCAGCTATACCTTACAGAGCTATTGGAACTGGCGTATGCCGTGATGAACTTTCATTGCACCACTCTGATCGGACCAGGGCTTCACAGGGAAACATGTTTACTGTTGCCTTCCTCTATTTTTTCATAAGACTGGGCGATCTATGTTACTCTCCATAGATGAATTTCATCTTTGTTCTCTGAATTCACAATAAAAGTCTGAGCTGCTGTCCTAAAGTAAGACAACAAAAAAACTAATGAAAGCATCAGAGTACAAAGTTACCAACATAATGAAGTGAAGAATGGAGTCTTCAAGACGTTGACGCAGAGAGGGTCTGTACATTTTGAAAATATAATATTGACTCGATGTGTTGCTCAAAGTCCTCACATTGTTTTGTCCCACTTCGATCACACACACACACACACACACACACACACAAACACACACACACACACCAGTCAGTAGTAATATTTGACCTCACAGCTAATCAGTTATGCCTGCTAATGCTATCTGCGATGCTGCAGTAATGCAGCGTGTGTGTTCTGATGTGTTTATGCTTGTGTTCGCAGTGGGAGAACTTCTCACCCTGTTTGCTCTGCCCTGCGTCTTCAATCCATGTAATGTGCAACAAACTCACTTTCTAGGATGTACATTATCCCCCGGAGAAAGCCTACAAGAAAAGATTACTATTCCACTGTGTCAGCCAACCTGCTTTATCAAATGAGCGAGGGCCCTCCAACACGATGTTCCCATACTGCTGTTGTCGGAAATGTCAAGATGGGTTGTAGATTCATAGTACAAAATCATATCCAGCAAGGACGATGCTCCCTGGAAGAGAAAAAAATCGTGGAGGAGAAAAAATGAAGAAAGCAAGGCCCCAAATTTGACAGGAATGTTATGAAGTTCTTTTGGAAGGAAAAAAATAGGCTCTAATCTGATCCAGGGGCAGGCCTGAATATGAAACTGTATTGGAATTGGAAGACGAAGATGAGGAAAATAAGTTTTGCTCATAAAACTCACATTTTCTTCCAGTTGGGCTGCCTGCAGATTGATGAAATCAAAGTGCAGCGATTTCAGGACGACTTCCAGAGCTTCACAGGAGCGGTGGTCTAATCGCTCACCTTGATAGAGGCAAGCAATCAAACGGAAGATAATTGGGAGGCTGTTTGCTAACAGGCAAAATTGCACGACTCTAAATGTGCTTTATCCTTTTTCTGAAATGAACATTTCAACAGAAATCACGACAAAACAACTTCCTTTGTAGGCAAAGTTTATCCCTGAGTGTGTGTATGTTTTCTTTTAATAAAGTTCTGAGACAGAGACAATCAGAAAGAGAAATAATGATGACAGTTACAAGAAACACCACGCACTTTCTCATGATTGGACTTCCAAGATGGGAATGCTCGAGTGTCCATTGATTACTGACTGCCTGTAGAACATTATAATCAATAAAATGATGTGTAATAACTTTACACCAACTCAACTTCCAAAATCTTTGAATGCAGTCTGATCACTTTATACTTTCAGGTAGAAATCAACTATACCATAATAAAATTAAATTAACAATGTTGAAATTACCAAAGCTGATGAACTTAATTGCATTTATTTAAGGCGACATTATGTAACTTTTCTGTCATAAAGGAACACATTTCAAATCATGCTGATGCTACACGGACATGTAATCCTGTCCTGTTACTTTGTGCTCCGAGGAAATGGTAAATACTTATATAACACCTTTTTAGTCTTCCGACCACTCAAAGCACTTTACACTACATATCTCATTCACCCATTCACACACATTCATACACTGATGCCACTGGCTACCATGCAAGGTGCCAACTGCTCATTAGTTTGAGGAGCTAACCATTCATACACATTCACACACTGATGGCACAGCCTTCAGGAGCAATGTGGGGTTCAGTATCTTGCCCAAGGACACTTCAACATGCAGACTGGAGGGGATCAAACCGCCGATCATCTGATTAGTGGACGACCCGCTCTACCTCCAAGCCACAAGCCGCCAAACTCTCAGTCACACACTGATTTTGGTGAAACTGGATCATATTTTATGGAGAAAATGTTTTCTGGTTTTCCCTCTGATGTCCTGCAGCTGCTCTGCCTCAACTCTCTGTGATTTACAGTGCTGTTAGCTAAGTCAGTCCAGTCTGTTAGCTGGGCTGTGTTAGTGGTTACACTGGTATCACAGGTGTTCTTACTGTTGGACTAGTCAGTAATATTAGCTGCTGCTATGTCTTGTGCTGTTGACCTTGTTGATGTTTGGCTGTTAGTAAAGTTGTCGACTCGCTAGTTTTTGATCATAAGTAATGTAATCAGAACAAATACTCGAGTACAGTGGCTCACTGTGTGAATGTGTGTGAATGGTTAGCTCCTCAAACTGATGAGCAGTTGGCACCTTGCATGGCAGCTAATGCCATCAGTGTATGAATGGGTGTGAATGGGTGAATGAGATACGTACTGTAAAGAGCTTTGAGTGGTCAGAAGACTAGAAAGCTGTTATACAGTATAAGTACAGTCCATTTACCATTTACAGCTGTCCATATTTACCACAGAGGGATTACGCTGAGCAACAAAAAATTCTACATAATGCTGCTTTAAATGCAGTTATAGGTTCTTCTTCCTGTTTGATCCTTGATTTGTCTACTTCACTTAATTTCAAAGGGAAATATTACACTTTGACTCCAACACATTTTGTTGCTGTGTATAAACTTTATGATAACATTTGAATGTTGTTATGGTTACAGTAATAATATAGCTCATGTAATGTCATTTTAAATGTAAATTTTTTAAATAAATGATGATGTTTCTGTGCCCCTGGTTTTCCATGTTATACCAGAAACAAACTGATTTTATTGATTTTATGATGCGTGCAAGGAACCTGGGATGACAAACATCTCTTGGAATGAAGAATTTAAGTAATTTAGATTTTTACTCACAGCTGCCACAATCTGAACACTGGTAATATTTCAGCTTCATCTGCACAAATGTATGTAAATCAAACATTTTCTTCTTCTTTTTTTTAAATTTCAGTCATATAAGTCCTTTTTTTGTTTAAACGTGATTATTGTGTTTTTAGGATTGAACAGGAATCACTGCATCATTTTGTAATCTGATTACTGTGACACGTCACTTCTTCATAGCCCATATTTAATGATCTTTTATATTTGAAAGTGTGTTTGTGAATTACAGGAATTACAGTTCAGACTGGGTAATCTGATTACTGTTTCTCTCCAATCCTGATCAGAAGTCACACTCCAGATCAAACTGTGACTGATCAAACAAATCCACGTGACTTTTAAGACTCAATCTCTGCCTCTCCTGGGTTCATTCTTATCTCCCCGGCCAAGAAGGGGGAATGATAATTACTTTCATAATTATTTCCAAAATGATTTTTTTCCCTGTTTTTTAACAATAATCACTTAGCTGAGCGATGGCAGAGGGCGTGTGGGGTGGAAGGGAGAACCATCTGAAATCCCATTTTTCTAATCCGCCCTGCGTCGGGAAGATAATAAGGCAGCGACACCCGCAGTCAGATGTCATCAGTGCGTGACGACAGTGACGCCCATCATGGCATCGCACGCAACTTTACACTGCTGCTGTATGCAGATGTGTCTGCTGCTCCTGCCGCTGCTGTGCTTCTATACTTGTGAGAAGCAGCAGAGTTTGAAGACCTTCAGAGTGAGGACACTCTGTCCAGTGTTCACTCATAGACACTGTTAATGAGGATCAGATATAGATTGAGATTGATCATATTTAAAAAGGCTACAGTCAAATTTAGTTCAGGATTTGGGTTCAGGGTTTATATTTGAACTGGTTTGGGTGATGATTATGAATAATTCCATTTAAGATTAGGCACTGATTCAGGTTTAATTAGTGCTAGGGTGGAGATTAGTATAGGATCAAGGCCAGAATAAGCATCAGATTTAAAGCTATGATTGGATTGATGTTGTTACTATTGTTTTCTTATGTTTTAATAGATAGGAAAAATTGAACTGACTACAGGAAACAGTGGAATTCACCGTCACACCTACTCACCCCAACATATGTGTCATCCTGTCAGCCGAACCAGCAGTTCTCTTCATTCAAGGTTTTTTAACACAGATTTCTATTGGAACTTCTAAATAATTGTGTTTTTGATAAGCATATGAAAAGAAATCTAAGGAGGGTCTAAGGACAGAGGGTGTCACTCCCTGTACAGATTGTAAAGCCCTCCGAGGCAAATTAACTTTGTGACTTTGGGCTATACAGATAAAATTGATTTCAATTTTTCGATTTTCAAATGCAGCAAACAAAAGATATACACTCATTTTGTTCAACAAGATCATTTCAATAAATCAAAAATTTAAGACTAAATGTGAGGTGTGTGTTAGTGTGCGTGTGTGTGTGAAGTATAATGAGATACAGGATCAAAAATCTCACATCATAAATGATTTGTTGTAACATTTTCATGACATGATTATATTTAAAGCTACCTCTTATTAAATATTTGTTTATAATTACACGTTGAAAATGTAAAACATTCCAAAACCATCCAGTGCATCATGAATGTCACATAAAGTCCTCAATCATATTTAATAATGAGGGAGTGAAGCGCTCAGCTTACCTTTGAGATCCAGACATTTCACACTGCCACCTACACACACACCCTGCTGAGAGAGAGACAGAGAAAGGGGTAGAAACAGGAGGTGTGAGGGAAAGGCGCGAACACACACACACATATACACACACACACATATACACACACACACACACACACACACACAGATATTTGGCAGTGCACCATCCTCCCTCCCCAGTCTCTTTCCGCACGGCCTCTACATCCATGCCACACTGTACCGGTTTCATCGGGGAGGCTTATGGGACGCCAGAGCATGAATTATGAATTTCACACAGTTTACCGCCGTCGTTGATGGTGACACGGCGTCCTAATTAACCAGTGTATAATAATTAGAAACAGCTGGTCATCAGTTGATGTGTTCATTTGCCAGAGCCAGTGTTCCACATACATCTAATTTGACTGCATCAATCACCGGAGGTGGCAGATTTGTGCGGATGCTGGAAAACGCAGATTTTTTTTCTACTGACGAGCAAAACAGGGAACAGGGTGTTTTTTTTAAACTTGCTTTTATAGATGGTGTGACATGAGATCATTACGTCTTTTTTTTATTTTCACCTCTGACATGATGATCCTCTCTGACAGGCATTTATGTGGAGATTTAAAGGCAGTTATGCATCTGAAGTGTAGTTTATGGCTGATCAGGGCAGGCTCAGGTCAGCAGCTGCTACCGTCAAACAATTCACCAGCGTGGATTCAAAGGAGGACTGCTGTCCAATGATCAAATGCTGTTTCACAGACGTGTTCTAGAAGAACGGAGCTCTGGCAGATATTTGGATATTTAACTGAGGAACTGAAAATTCATTTCAAATATCAGTTAGTGGAATCATCAATTAGGGACCACCAGGGGGCCCCAAAAGTGAACAAATTCAAACCATGAGTCTGCCTCCCTCCATTCATTTCTATCTCTCAAGAAGTAAAGTACCAAACATGTTGAACTTTTTATTTATTTGATTTGAATCTCAGCAGTTACACACATTCACGCATTACAGCTCCAATAACATGTTCAACATTTGTGAGAAAGCGCCTCGCTCTGACGGATTTGTTTCGTTTCTGTCTTTCTGTTTTTGTCCTCACTTTCCTCTGGTTTGGAGGGGGCGGGGCTCAATTGGAAGAAAAAAAAAATGTTGCTGTATATTTGTGTGCACCAATAAGGAGGCAGCTATATTATAGTCAAAATGTGATGAGGTCGTTTGCTTTTGTCACCAGGCCACTGTCAATCAAATGTGACCAAACCACACCCGCATGTTTACAATAATAATAATAATAATAATAATAATAATAATAATAATAATAACATAGTCATTTATTTATTATAATTCAGACATTCAAGTTTCCTGGGACTTAAATGTCTTGCTGGCTTGTTGCTGTCAATATCACTCCAAAATATTTTGTATTATAATATAAGTCATTCACAGTGTCTCTTTGCTGTTTCTTTATCAACAGACAGGAAATAAGGTGTGGTGGTGCCCAATTCTGCTCAGGGACCCAAAAAAGCCTCGTCTGAGCCCCGTCACCCCCACCATGTCAGCTCTCTGACTGCCTCCCCTGCACTGACTCATCTTGGCTGCCTCGCTGAATTGCCGCCTTATTTGCGAGCGGTGCCGTGTTTCGTCTCTGGTTGCTAAATTTGATTCATTGTTCAAAGGGACGCGGGGAGTACAAAAGGACTTGGAAGGCTTTCCTTGCTCGGCTCTCGTGCTACAGAGAGGAGAGCAAGGCGGGAGACAAAAAAAAAAAAAAAAACATCGGCCATAATGTGCTCCTGTTGAAAGAATTAGACAGATCAATGGGACATAAATTGCACTGTTTATGTATACAAGAGGCTGGTGTGTAATTGGTAGAGGTGGCTGAATTTCCCCCCGTAATCATCTTAACTGAGACACACACACGCACAAATGTGTCTACATGCACATTTATACACTGAGTGAGAATGTGTGTATATGTACAGTGTGTGTATGTGTGAGTGCGCTTTAACACACAGCCCGTCGTATAGAAATAAAGCAGTTTTCTGTCACTGTGAGCTCCATGTTCACGACACCACTTTGATCCCAAAACTACAATCACGATTTGTGGGTCTAGTTCTATATTTATTCTGTATTTTAATTTGATCTGTATTAATTGTTTTGTCTTAAATAGTATTTTAACCTTATTTGGAAGATTGCAGTGTTCCATAATGTGCCATAAAAGATCCGATCTATACTATCATTATTATTATTATTATTATTATTATTGTTGTTGTTGTATTGGCTCAAAACAAGCACCAAGCAAACATTTGGTTCTTTCTTTCTTTATGTAATAATTCAATTTAATTAATTAAATAATCTTTCAAATAGACTTTTTTTCATACACAGGCAGCTGTCATGAATCAGAAATATGCATCAGAAACTGTGTGAAATCTGTGGCTACACATTATGCTCATTACACTCTACATACATAGTAAACTAAAATACGGAATCATATTTTGTGTGTTGGCTCTGAAAACAACACGTGTCTCTTAAAGCTGATTGGTGGATGTGTTCTCCCTCACTATCAGCACTCCATCAGGTCTCTTTAACCCCTTTTAGATCGACCTGAAATGTCCCTGTGAGTATTACAGGCTCGTCATCATCTCACTTCAGATTATGAAAAATCAGTTTGGGAGTGTTTTTTTTGTTTTGTTTGTTTGTTCTGAAAAGTTGTTTTGGGTGTCTGTGTCCAGCTCGCTCCATTCATCTCTTTTGTGACTTTGTGTGCATTTGTGTCATCTCTGAATTTTTGTTTGGTCTGTCACAACAGCAACAACACAAAAAACAACACAAAAAACAACACAAAAAAACAACGTGTCAGCGTGTGCTCGCGTCCGGCTGGCGACTGCTTGGTGAAACCGGTCTGTTTGTGGCACCGAGCCAAAGAACAACGCTCAGTTAGAATGTGCAAGCAAGTGGCTGGCTACCCATATCACACTCCCAAACACACACACACACTCAGAGAAAGAGAGAGAAACACACACGCAGCACTTCCTCCTCCTCACAAGAAATACAGTGGCGGCTGTTTTTCATCTTAATGAATTTCTGAACTTGTTCGTTCCCTCTCCGCTCGCCGCTGCCTCATGGTGAAAGACGGAAACCGAAGGCGTCGGCTGCCAAATCAATTGATGTGTCAGGAGGGAGAGAGGACAAAATGGAGTGATAAAAAGAAAAGCGTTCCTTCCCTCACACACAGACGCACACAGGCAGCAGGAAAAGACAGAAAGAGGGGGGTCTGCTTCCCAAACTTGACTTCCACAGAAGTCATCTCCGGTGCATTCACTATTCTTCACTCAACCGTCCAGAGCTGCTCTGCCTCTCGGGTGGCTTTGTATTAAAAACTGTTTGAGTGCACTTTTTTTCTCCTTAGCCCGTTTAATTAACTGACAAAAAAAAAAAAAAAAAAGAAAAAAAAAAATCGAAATAAAATATATATATATTTGTATGTATTTTTAACATGCGTTTCAGAGCTCTTAGGGGTTAAAAATCACCCCCGCATTTTCCTTTCAGCATCTTTTCTGCAATAAAGGATAAATTATTTAAAATAACACGACCTTTTATCTCACACCCTTTGAAGGCAGCAAATTAAAAATGTAAATTGGGAGCTAATTAATATGCAAATGTATTCGTTCGCTGTTAACAATTAGCAATTAAAGCTGCAGTGTCTAGAAAGAGCACAGACAAAATTAGTAACTTCATTTATCATTTAAAAAAAAGAAGAGATCTAAAAACATACATAAAATTCTAATTGACTTTTACAGTATTTCCCTCTGTCACCGCCTTTGTTCAGCCGCACTGCTTTTGAAATATACGATAGCGTGCATTTAGCGACTTAATTAATGCCACTATGTGTAAAATATACTGTCCCCTCAAATGGCTGATGTCAAAAATAATGTACACATTCAGGGCTGAGCGGCGAATGCTCGGTTGGAAGTGTGTGTGTGTGTTTCAGAGTGTGTAAACGCGACATCGCACAGCTTCAGCAGACAGATCTGTGTGTTTGGGTGTGTTATACATTTGAACTGCTGAATTTGAAAGTTTCTCACTGTGATTCTATCAGCCTTCACACCAGAGGGAGGAGAGAGATCACACAGCGTTATCCATTTTAAACTTGATGATTATTTTCCTTTGAAACTTCATTGAAATAAATCATCTATATAATAACAAGCTGGTCAGAATGATGCAGGCGTTTTGTAACATTTCTGAATGTGGGTAACGTGTTCGAAAATAGGCCACTGCAGTGTTTACTAAAAACAGCCTGACGAAGGAAGACGGTGTGGAGGGATGCTGGGATTCTTGCATCACATGGGTCTGTTCTTTGGCACAAACATTCCTTTTGATTCGATCAAACTTTATTTCGGTCTGTGAGATAAAATACATTTGAAGAAGCTACAGAATAATGATGTAATTACCACCCTTTTTAGAATATTCATTACATACAAAAAAAGGCTGATCAGGGATGATCAGTACTCATTTTTTGAAGATAAACCCAGCCTAAAATATGAATACAATTGCAACACTGCTGTCACACACACAGTGAGAAGATGAACCTCCACAGTGACACCTGAGAGCAGAGAACCTGTCGCAGCTGTCACCCAGTTACTACGCCACCACGCCAAAATGGTGGTGGTGGTGGGATCCTGTGCTCTCACAAGTGGCCATGACCGCAAAATACACCCCTCCTCTCTCTATCGCAGTGAGGGATGTCAGAAGTGTGAATCGGTCTGAGGTTACATAACAACAATAGCTTCATTTGTGCACCACCTATCAGCTCCAAGCCCATTACAACAAAGACGTGCACCGCGCGCTTCTCGGGAAAACAGAGCAACGTAAAATCAGGGGAGAGATTAACATAATTAATGTAAAACAAGATGGAAAACACACAAACCTCCTCACACTGGAGAACGCAGACAGGTGGCCTTCTCACACACACGCACACAAAGTTTACACATGTTACAACCAAACCTGAATGTGATGTGAATAAATGTTTTAGTGAAATGTAAGACGATTTATGATTGAATCATTATTTATAACAAACATCTATTTGAATGATCTAAATCATTTGATTGAAGAAAAACAGACATTTTATAGTTTGGATGGACAGCTCTGTCTGTAGCATATAAAATCAACAAATCAACACATTCTTTGTCAGACTGGCTCTGAATGTCGGTCTGAGCAGAACTAGAGTTTTTTAATCTCGACATTTCATCCTTTTTTTCTAAACATTTTCCTTTTCCTCCTTTCTCTTCCTTGTGTATTCATCTTTGTAACAAACATAAGTTATTGTGGACATTTGAAGTTCATTTACAGTTCTTTCTGGACTTAGAGAATATATCTGATATTATTCTACGGCAGAGAAACACTCCTGAAGACTGAGACCGTCAAATCAAAGAACCTTTATGGAAAATCCTGGATGTTTTTTGTCATGTGTGAAGTGATGAGTAAACCTGAGGACAAGCACATGGTTCATATGTTTACATATGCACCAGCCTGTACAGACTCTTTGTAAACATTTGGTCTCCTCTGTGTGAACCCTCAGTGAGTCCCAGCCTGTAATATTATCCCACTTACAAAAGCACTCATATTACTTGTGCGACCACCCAGCCATGCAAATTCAATTCAGCCTAATAGTGCACCACCAATAGTGCATCGCACATGCCATTCAGTTTAACTGCAACTGGTCCGAATTCAATTAGAGGCAGAGGATGTAAAATAGAGTCTTTCACACGTAGACAAGGTTTTATCCTTTTTCACTTCTGCATGCTGTTTCCAAAAAGGCGTTAAAGCAAGATCGTGTGAAACTACAATGGAAAGGCTGTGGAGTCAGTGTGTTTTAAATAAAGCATGTTGAGTCTGACAGTGTGTGTGTGTGTGGAGGCCGTCTGAATGACAGACTGAAGTGTGTTAGTGGCAGGTCCCGTGGTGATCCTCATCCCGACCCATACTCCCCGCTTCTCTCCTTTTTTTCTCCGTGTGATCGTACGGCTGCCACTGTACGCCATTTCAAATGTGCCACTAACTGCCCCGTTATCGCCGCCTCGGCCTGTAATGAGAGGAGCGACATATGTCCGGTCCCCCTGCTGTTTCCTGATAAGCGCTCGCATTCAGACGCATGCAGCAGCAGTCCTCCACCTCCCCCTTCTCCTCTCTGTCTTTTATTCTGCATGCAAAACCTGCTAACAACCACACAGGAAAAAAGTGTGGCACTTACTTAGTGACATTTACCTCGCTGCAGACTATTCCGCACGAGTGAGGGGGGGCTGCAATAACAATCAGCATGCATTTAATTTAAAAGAAAAAAATGTTCCCTTCAGAATTAGGCAGGCAGAGAGAGATATAGCTTTCAGTGTGTGTGTGTGTGTGTGTGTGTGTGTGTGTGCGTGGAAGGAGCCATAACAGTTGTGCCGGCAGACTTCCGCAGTGCAACATTAATGCTAATCAAAAGAGCTGAGAAAGCAGCGGTGGTCTGTAAAAACAGATTTTCTCTTGTCTTTTCATTTCTGGAGGGACCGTCCCTCGCCCCTCCTCCCTCCTCCCTCCCCAGAGGGATTTATCTGGGGAAAATAACATTTGTGGGTATTGAATCTGACCCCATGAATTTACGAGAGGCATATTGTCATGTATGGACATTTTTTTCTTAGCTGTGGGATAAATAATGAAAGCTAAGTTGTGGTAAATGATTTCTCTTCAGTCCACTCAACTGAATAATCTGCAAGGGAAACAACCACTAAGCTATTCATTAGAAGATTTGCCAACATGCAACTAATTCCGAGCTTATTCTCCAAATATCATGGAGAGAATACAAACTTGTGGTCTGAGCTCGCTTGATTTAGAATCCTTTTGTGTTTGGAGGGTTGGAAAAGACTTCACTGCAACCTAAAAAAACAACAACAGCTCTAATAAATCAATCAACAAATCACTCCGCATAATATGGAGGGAGGAAGTTTGAGCCAATCCACACAGACTCGTGGATGTCATCGTTTCTTTTGTAAAGGAGGAGAGTAAACTGTGATGAGAGAACGTGCACATTCAAACAGTCTGCTGTGACTTTCATATATATGTACATATTTATAGAAATGTACAGTATTTTGGCAGTCTGCATAGTTTTGTGATGTGACTTCAATAAGATATCCCATCATGCTTTGTTAACACGGTGAATCCATTTTAGTGGGCGTATTTTGTTAATATAATGTATATATAAAATCTGTGTGTTTGTGTGTGTGCAGAACTTAGTTTTATTTATTTATTGTCTGGACAGGACCTTTAAATGTTGGATCCAGGAGCATTTTGGAGCTGTGTAAACAGCACCACCTGTATTAGATCCTAATGTGCTTCACAGTTCTTTCTCAATTTGAATATAAATCAGTGTAGTTAAGCTTCTTCCCTCGTGCCAAAAACAGTCGTGTAGAGACGGAGCTTGATCATCTCAATTACCTTTCTAATCACAGAGCGAGCCAAACAGCCTCACAGAGGGTTTGTACAGTCAAATCACAGTGGTTAAGCATGGCGGCCTCAGACCTGGCTCCAACCTATTATTGTTTACCGCCTGTATGAAGACGTCACCAACAGCAATTTTACTGTTTTATCCACTTAAAACATTTCAAAGGAGTGCAAAGAGGCCCGAGGGTGCAATAAAAAAAGCTTTAAATAGTGTTCAGCGCCGGTCCTCGGGGATCGCCCCGCGCCTGAAAAGACCTAATTTAATAAATTTGCTCTTTAGGCGTTTGTCTTTTCGTTTTGCATCGTCTTATTATGGATTCATTCGCATTAAGCCCTTTTGGTCTAAATATTGCTACTCTTAGCTAATGCTTAACCATACATATTTTACTCTTTCAGGAGGACCACCTACATTCCTTTTCAATGCGACTGGGTTCATTAGCACCTCGGAGATAATACGGCGGCTGTATGCTTAATGTAAGCACTGCTAAGTCTCTAATTTTCCACAAATAATTCTCCTTGATCTCAAGTCAAATTTATGCAGGGGGGGCACCGAGTCTTCATCTTAACATGGTTGGTCCAAGTAGAGTAAGTGTGTACATAAAATGAATTATAAATAGAAGACTGTGTGTTTCAAGTGTGGCTAAGAGAAAATAAGTTAGTTTATTTTACTGGAGTGTGTGTGTGTGTGTGTGTGTGTGTCTGTGTGTGTGTGTGATACATATTTTTTATTCTTGCACTGGAGAATTGATGCAAGTGTGACAGATTTCTGATCAGTACATGTAATTATACATTCTGAGAGCAACACATCAATAAATATAAATCTGTGTTAATTTGTATTATTATTTTTAAGAAAGAATAAAGAGAACGAGGCTTTTTCCTGACACTGAGACAGAACGCACAGCGCAGTTACGTGCAAAGGCAATGGAAAGACACGAGTGGGCACGGTTATATGCAAATTCTCCTGGGGTGACACAATCTGATGCAAGGATACATCCATATGAGTTCAAACTGCTTGAGCCAAAAATGTCCTCATCCTGGGGCTTTATGAATCTACTCCATACACCTACAGAGACAATGAGAAAGGCAGAGACTGGAGGAAGAGGAACAGTGCACAGATTGTATTTGTGGCTGTGTGGGGAGAATAAACTACAGTGACTTTGTGAGGTTCACTTCCTGTCTGGACACCTTCAAACTGCTCACACACACTCACAGTGCTGGTGGGTGTGTTCTCGCTGGGCCTCTTTAAATACTAAGCTCAGCACATTATTTAGTCATAATCCTGCTATACTATAAGTAAGTAACACAAGTTATGTTACATAGGATGTTGTAGCTGTGGCCGTCTTTAACTGCCTGCTGCAGCTAACACTTTTATTAAAGGTGGGCTCAGTCATACTGGAGAAAGATACTGACTGTTCAAACTCATTCTCAGGTTGGAATGTCAAGACAAATGGGAAACAATGTGCTTCAGAGTGTTTCTGCTTTCCCTCCGATGTCCTCCAGCTGCTTTGCCTCAACTCTGTGATTTCCAGAGCTTCTTGATGGACAGTGAAGTGAACTGCTGCCAACTGTAGCTGCTGTTAGCTAATACTAGCTTAGTTTGTTAGCCAGACAGCTCGGACTGTGAGCTGAGAACACTGTGGGAGTGTTAGTCTTTGTGCCACTGGAATTTTGGACCACTGGGAAGACGAGGTGCGGCGGAATGCTGATGGAAAGTGTAGCCAGTGTTGTGCCAGAACCGGAGCTGTTTCAGCGGGCATCGTAACCAGGTTCAGTAGCCTCTCTGGGCATAATAGCATTAGAGGCGTTATGTCTAGGACTGAAAAGGCTAGAAAGAGAAAAGAGAGAGTGAGCGAGCAAG
The DNA here is from genome assembly GCF_000972845.2 of Larimichthys crocea. Taxonomy (NCBI): domain Eukaryota; kingdom Metazoa; phylum Chordata; class Actinopteri; family Sciaenidae; genus Larimichthys; species Larimichthys crocea. Next base: position 2,876,447 of record NC_040015.1, on the reverse strand, counting down.
AAGCCGCCGGACAAGAGTAAATGTGGGACTGACTTTTAGTGGTTGGTGAGAGCTTGGTGAAATAAAAGGCTGAAAGACAGACGCCGAGCTGGGCTGACTGCTGCCGGACTAGTCAGTAATATTAGCTGTCCATATTAAATGGTATTATACTTTGAAAGTGGGGCGTTAAATCATAATACCAATTTCTATGCAACGTTGCTTTAATCTCATTTCAAAGACACGTGAGTACATTTTCATGCAAAGCCTCTTCTTGTTTAAATGGAGATTGAAGCTGATTCAGATTGTTTAAAGGACTGTAGTATGTAGCCTATGTATAAACACACTCACTGTACAGTATGTGTTGGTGCTCCAAAAATCAGTGTTTATGTCTGAGTGTATATTGTGCTGGTACATGAAGGTGCCTTTGTTTTAATAAAACCTTGTGCCTGCAGTCGGATATGCTCTGACAGTGTCTGAGGCTTGAGTTGCACCAGGTTATAGTGTTGATATTGATCCTTTCTGGAGTGCTGCAATATCACTGCATGGTACAGTTATTTTATGAGCAGACTTGCTGATGTTGCATAGAAGAACATGGTTACACACACTTCTTTTAAAGCAATATTTCACTCTGCAGCTTTCATCAGGTTGGAGTTTAAAGATCTGTTGTCACTGTTTGGATTACAACTCCTCTTTTGTAAGTGGTAATGGTGGTTATGGGCCTGATTTCCCTCTCTGATTGTTTCATTTGAATAAACGGACTTGAAAGATGACCCTGTGGTGATTTCTGTTTCTGTCAAGGTCTGTTTTCAAGGGTAGGAATGAACTTAAATCTCAGTTTTCTAGTTTCCTACCTTGAAAATCATCTTGTGAACTAAACACGTTTATTTCATTTCAAACCACCATTAAGAGATGAAGACCACAGACATCTGACTGTGGTCCACTTTGCCTGCTGCAGATGTATTTTGGAGATCTGAGACAAAAACCATCAGCATGGGCTCAGAATCTGCACCTTTTAGTTCAAGGCACATTCTGAGCCATGTTTCAAAGCCTCCATTTGAAGCAACTCGATCGTGTTTTATTGTCACCAGAAACAAGACGCTCTAATCGGACGACCTTGAGACGGCTGTATAGCCAATAAGAGCCCAATAGGAAACTGGGGCGGGCAGGAGAGAGGCAGTGCACACACACACACACACACACACACACACACACACACACACAGTAAGTACAGCAGTTGTTTTTTGAATCTTGTGATCTGGACTAGTTTCAGTGTCCGTGTGATGTAGTTAAAACATCCCTGTACTTCATCAGGGATACACAGTTGTTGGGAAGTGCAGTATTAGTGCGCAGCACAATGAGCACTGAGAGCCACTGATAACAGCATCACCCACAGAAAGTCAAACTTGAACAGTGAATCCAACAAAAAGACTGGCCTCATGCTGTTTGACTGACATGTACAAAGACTAACAGTGATGTGTGAAGCTGTGTACCTGGAGCTGCTGCAGGACGTGCTCTCTGGGTTGGACCTGGTGTCTGCTGCAGCTCTGCTGGTAGGCCACCATTACCTCTGTCAAGGTGAGGCAGCTGTCAACTAAAATAGAGGAATACACTCATTCACTGCTTTAATGCCTCTACATCCCAGTGAGCCACCAGCAACCATTCAAAAGTGCTTCAGGGGCTCAGAAATGCCATACGGTAAACTGTGCTGCGCTCCAAGTGTGTGTGTGTGTGTGTGTGTGTTTGTGCATACTACAGGGAAGATGGCAGTCAGTGAGAAGTGAGAAGGACATGAATGTCTGTCTGAACAATAAATCAACCAATCAGGCATCTGGATTTATTATCCACAGCCTTATGGAATGGGACTACAAAGAATTTTGCGACTGACACACTTAAACATTCAGTGTATCCTTCAGAGGTTGGACTGTATTTCAGATGGCATTGACGATGATGAGGTGATAAAAGAAAAACAAATAAAGACAGTCATTGAAATGATACCTGTGAACAGTAGATCACAAGGTCTTCTTCTTTTTTTTATTTATCCAAGGATAAAATAAAAATCGGGGGAGGAGGGTTAGATTTTACTTGAGCTGGAAGCCTATCTTAGTCCAAAGGCTGCCAACAGGAGGACACAGCTAGCTCGGCTCTGTTGAAAGGTAAAACACAAATCTAACACTTCTAAAGATCACTAATGAACACACTGTATCTCACTCGTTTGTATGTATGTGTACAGAAATGTAAAAATGACTGTCTGTGGTTTACAAGGGCTAAGCTTTTCTTAGACACTCACTGCATTAAACAAATGAGGTTTAATTCTAATATTTGGGTGTGCTGGTAGGTGTGTTTTCGAACCTTCACACAGGTTTCCAGTGTGTGTGCTAAATTAAGATGATCACATAGCTCATCATCATAGCTTATTTTTTAATAAAGCCTTGGACACAGCAACTGACCAACTGAGCAACATAACCACGATAAACACTGCAACATTTACTCTTGAAGAACAGTGGCTTTCATCTGTAATTTAATTTTGAAACTAATATTATCTTTTGATTGACATGATATTAATCTAAAATCAAACAAGCCACACCAATATCCAATAAAGACAAAGTATACAATGGGGGGTGGGTACATATAGTGAGTGAAAGTGTGCAGTAGAAGGTCAAAGTGAAACCTTTTTTTGGTTTTTACATTAAGGCCTACTGGAACACAGGCATTCTTTAATTATTTGATGTTTTTAATTAATACAGAAGACCAAAGTTCACCAAGATGACATCATGATATTAAACAGCAGCTTACCCTGTCTGTCAGTGCTCCTGTGCTCAGCAAATCCAGACACAATCTGTTCATCAGGGGGGAACGACACATGCTTCTCTCCTTTACTTCTCTTCTTCTGGTTCTTGTTGGTTTGTTCTGCTCCGTCATCACTCTGCTCATCATTGTCACTGCAGCGGGTCATCCCTCTGTTCAGGACTTTAGCATGCAGCTTTGAAGTGCAATTTGAAAGCAAAGGGTCAGTTCATGTCAAACAGTCAACCTGTTGACAACCGCCGTAGCCTATCACCTGCAGGAGCCATGGAAACAGTTACTGAAGTAATGCTAATTTAAAGAAGGAGCAGAACTGTGTGCAACAGTTGATCTAAAAACAGTTGTAGTGTCAGCCCTCTTGGATGTGTGGCTCTCTCTACTCTGTGATCACTTGGAAAGACAGGACACTAAAGAAACAATATCTTATTCATGAGTTGTGCAAGCGAAACACAATACGTTGGTATCAGATGACACATTTAAAATAGGCAAGCCTCTGCACATTTACATACCTATTCACAGCAACATTCAGGAGAACATACACACTGAGATGGACAGGTATGGCAGAAGAAATTTATCTTGAACCAGTATACCAAAGTATATGCTCGTTCAAAACACACCAGATCAGAGAGAAACTGAATGTTAAAGTGATATCTGTGTGGATATCTGTTATAAAACTATTGTGACGACAATAAAATCAAATATTGTAACCAAGAACAAACTAACATGCTTACATTCATGTTTACGTCATATGTAAAGTGTTTGTGCACATTGCTATCCATAATAAGAGGCATGCAATAAAAAAACATCCTTTATTTTACTTTAATAGAGAGAAATATGTGCAAATTGTTGAAGATGCCCTTCAACTGACATTTCAATCACATGGACTTCTACCTTCAAAGTGACATTTCAAGCGTTCAGTGATTACTTAATAAAACATTGTCTGTGACGAGCAGGCACACCGCAGAGATCACAAACATGACACAAATAAAAAGTGCTAATGTTGATTGTGATGATTTGGGAATGTTACAGTGTGTGTTCAAATCACAGAGGTCACACGTGTGTTACCTAATTAATTTATCTACAAAATCATCACAATTCAAAATCAGCTGTGACTGCTGACTGAGCAAAGTGATGCTTTAAAGCTTTAGCCTAATGGAAGATCACAGGAGGCAACATCAACTCTTTGGCTAGACATCCAGGTCAGTTAGTTGGTGATTTCATACAGTAAAGAGGCCCTGAGGTCAGAGCTACTTTTAAGGGGTAGACACAGTGACAGGAGGTAGTTACCACAGGCCCCGGTGAAGCTAATTTGATGGATACTATCTGTACTGTATTGTGTTGTCATGTGATCAAATACAGACTGGAGAATGGATGACATAAACATACTATTTCCCAAAAATGATCACTGCACCATCTTTATCTAAATAATAAGAAGTGGTTGATTTAAAGGCAGAGTGTCAGATTAAGAGGCTCTAATCACAGACTATGTAATATAATATTCAGAACTGAGCTCCCATTTGTGTTCCATCACATACAAATAAGAAGCATTGACTCTGTTACCTTGAATGACACTAATGTGTACAGATGCTGTGGCTCACGGTTTTGAACTGCATGTTCCTACAGTAGCCCACAATGGACAAACTTAGCACGGGAAGAGGAAAGAGCAGTACTTTCTGACACACACACACACACACACACACACACACACACACACACAGCCTGCTCCTGTTCCTGTAACAGACGCACGTTTGACGTGCACGTGTAGCGTACGTATCAACAAACGGGCTTCCTCACACACATCACACACTCCCAGACACGCTTACGCAAAATCTCTGTTGTAACTTACGTTGCGTAATCGACCAATGGAATAGCAAAGTGTCGTGACGCCACTTCCTGACCGGTAGTTTTGCGGGAAGTTTGGTCGTCACAGAGCTGAACTCACCGTGAGGAATAACCAGCGAAGTGAAGGTGTGTATGCGTGTTCATCATCATGTCATACAGCATGGGAATGTCGCTGTGACAGCAAACGTTCTGAAATATCCGCAGCGTCATATCAAACGTCGTCATGACGCATCTAACGCGACAGCGCGGTTAGCTTCAGAGCTAAGCAGCATGTATGAGACTGTAAAGTTAAATTCATGTTAATGTTTGTCGACCTGCTCTGCCGGACACGTGGTGTTGTGTTCAGGCAGCAGGTTACCGTGTCATTGGCAGAGTTAACTAAAGCTAACGTTGTTTACGGACGGTGACGGATGGCTGCAGATACGTCACGGTAGCACAAAGTACCGGGAAACTCCGGATGTGGTGAACGCACGAGCCTGACATCCATGTACAGCACAGGTGGAACGTTAGGGACTCGTGCTTCCACACGGTAAAGGACTGCTCACAGTGTGTGTGTGTGTGTTTCAGATGCCTCCTAAAGGCAGAGCTCCAGCTAAAAGGAAGCTGGCAGAGGAGTTCCCAGCCGGGGAGGTCCTCAGAGACACCGGGAAGAAGGCCTGGAAGCTGGGGGCTCCGGTCGGCCAGGGGGGGTTTGGACTCATATATCTGGGTAAGATTGGATATATGAATACATGTACAGATGACTGACTGCAGCCCAGACACACACTGAATGCTGACTTCTTTCGTGTATTTAGACAGACGTGTGGAGAATTGTATTTCTGTGTACTGACACTCTTATTTGTCCTTTCTTAGCTGAGGAGAACTCTGACAGACCCGTGGCTGCAGATGCTCGCTATGTCATCAAAGTGGTAAGACAAGACGAGCTGGAAGACGAGATGTTTTCTATACATCACATGTGCACAGTTTACTCCAGGATACATCGCTGCCCTCTTACAGGGGGCAACCTTCACTTCACTGCACTTCCACAGCGTTTACAGAGACCTCCGTTTAGTTTTTTTTAAGAAGTGGCTAAAATGGTTCAAAATACACACACTGAGGACCAGCTGCAGTGTGTCCACAGCATGTCACACCCTACTTCTACTACTATATTTCTTGTGTCATATTTTAAGCTATCTATGACAACAGTGTTGTTCACAGTTCACACTTGTTTCCAGCATCTTGTTTTCCTCCCTCATCAGCTGTGCATTGATTAATAACTTTAAGTGAAAAATCATTTCCTCCTGGCATCTTTCTACTCAAACTCAACAGTGTGTGAGCGTCAGTATCTTTTGTTGGAGTTCATTAGTTACAAACGACACGTTCAGTTCAGCTTTCACCAAAAACATGAGCACGTTCACCCAAACACTCTTTTTGGGCCTTCATGCACAGCGCTTCATGGCAGGGTGCGTCCCTCGCTTACTCTGTGAACTCTGGCAGTCTCAAACCTCCGTGCACATTCATGTAGCTGCTTTTCAGGCTTAGCTGTAGTTCCTACAGATGATGCTGATCCATCCTCCATGTTTATTCTAAAGATAAATGATTTATTATTGTGTTGTATTGGATAAGACTCCTGCTGTAGTCCGGGTCATTTGGGTGTGTCCTGTACAGGTTTAGTCAGCATAATGATACTGTAAGTGGGGATGCAGTCATTCATTTCACTATCAAGCACTGTCTGAAGCGTCAGCTTTGTAACCATAAAGTGTGTGTCCTTGACAAAGCAGCACAGAGTTAAGATTTGAGGCATTCAGTGCAGCACAGATCAACTGCAAAGCTGGAAAAACAGCCTGTGATCCTCTCAAGGGTATTACAGCAACATAGCACATCAATACACAATGAAACAATCCAAAATGTGTGAAATGTATCAGTGCATCATAATCATGAATCAACATCTATAATTATTGCATTTTTCTGACATTTGTGAATTGTCAGAAAAATGCTGCACTGTTTATGTCATGATAGATTGTGCACTATAGAGCAAGTCAATGATCAAAGCACATTCATGTTTACGTGTTGCATATCATTTGTTGCTGTCTGTACTTTAATGCAGTTGTTCTCATTGTTTTCATTTTGTCTGTTTGACATAAAATCTAAATAATACAAAGAAGCAGCATATATTCTCAATTGGGAAGCGATGATCTTTAGAATTGAGTTTCTATTGTAACTGATGACGTCATGCATGTCCTCTCAGCTCTGTGTGTCACAGAGGGCAGGGACTGTTTAAAATAGCCTTTAAATGCTACATTGCTTGTCAGTAACTCTCTCTCAGTAAGTCATATGGGAGCTCCTTCAGCCTCCTGTGTTGTGTGTGTGTGAATATTTGTTTGAATGAAAACTCAACTCTGGCATTTGCTCCTGGTGTTCTTCACCAGTTCATCTGTTTAGGACTAACAGGGACTAACAGGGAACCAGCTGTTACTCCTTTTCTTTCTTAATAAGTGCATATAGTGTCCATGTGAACTGCAGTTCATGAAGGTTAAGTTAAAAGTATTCTTCGGTGAATCAATGTTTGCAAGGTTGCAAAGAAACTTTAAAGTGTACATTTAGTCACTGTCAGAGTGGTTTGGCATCATGTTGATGTCACATACTCTTTGCTACCTGTATGTACCATGACCCCCCTTCCTCCTGATGGAGATGATGTTCTCCTCAGTCAGTTCATGTGTGTGCAGTTCCATCAAAAAATACATTGTCCTCCTTGATGTCAGTCAGACCTCTGAGTTTGCACAAATAACAGGGCTCCAGCAAAAAACAAGGTTCAAGGTTCAGGGTAAGATTTATTACCTCCGAGGGGTTTATGTTTATAGCCCAAAGTCACAAAGTACATTTGCTTCTGAGGGCTTCTGACACCCTCTGTCCTTAGACCCTCGGTCGGTTCCTTCATTTGACCCGTTCAGTTGAATGTAGACATGAATGAACTTGTTGTTTTGCCCACAGGAGCCCAGTGACAATGGACCACTGTTCTCTGAGCTCAAGTTTTACATGAGAGCTGCTAAGCCTGATCTGAGTAAGCTACCTTATCAACACACACACACACACACACACACACACACACACACACACACACACACACACACACACACATATATATTAGTGCTGTCAAAATTAACGCGTTAATTTTGTCGATTAATTTTAAAGAATTAACGCGTTAAAAAAAATTAACGCAATTAATGCGGTTTTGTTTACTTCCGGTGGCGGCCGCCATTTTGGATGTGGCAAAGTAGAGCTTTGTTTCCCAGATATATTAGTGTGTGTGTGTGAATGGGTGTATAAGAGGCATTAACTTAAAGCCCTCACGGAGACTGCGCCCTGCACGGTCGCCCCCATTGCCCACAGCTAAAACCGGCCTGCTTGTATTAGTTTACGGGCAGATCTGCCACATCCATATGGCGGACGTACGTATCGCAGCAACGGACCAAACTGCTCAATGAGCATCTAGTATACGTCTATGATCTATCCTAACTAAAGGAGAGTCTATGTATATATGTCTATGATCTATCCTAACTAAAGCAGAGTCTATGTGTCTATGATCTATCCTAACTAAAGGAGAGTCTGTATATATATGTCTATGATCTATCCTAACTAAAGGAGAGTCTATGTATATATGTCTATGATCTATCCTAACTAAAGGAGAGTCTATGGCGAAAAGATGGATAAGGACGGACTTTTAGGGGGAACATTTTATTTTAAAAAATTGCCTGACGGCTCGTTGGACAAAAACAAGGCATTTGCACAGTTTGCAAAGCCGAATTTAAATTCCACAGAGAAGTACACGACTTTAACATATCACTCAAAACAAAAACACCCTGTCTACACTACAGAGTGTGGCACTCGTCAGTATATTTCCTCATTCTGGCTTTTCTCCGTTTGCACTGTGCATATGTGCACCTTAAGCCAATAAAATGAATGAATTGAAATATATTTCTCTGTGTTTATTCTACATTAATTTGATCATTTTACATAAATAAATATTCATTATAAGCTTCAGTCTCAGAAAAATGCATTTAATTTATTGATGCATTATTGATGATTAGCGCGACTAATTACAGAATTTTTTGCGTTAATTTGTTATTTTTTTTAATCGATGACAGCCCCTGTATGTATGTGTGTATGTGTATTTATATGTGTGTGATATATATTATGTGTGTATATATATTATCTATATATATTATATATATATATTATATTATATTATATATATATATATATATGTATATGTATGTGTGTGTGTATATATATATATATTATTATATATAATATATATTATATATATAATGTATATGTATATGTATTATGTATATGTATATATATATATATATATGTATATGTTATTATTATTATATATATATATGTGTGTGTGTGTGTGTATGTATGTATGTATGTATTGTATGTATGTATGTATTATTATATATTATATATATATATATATATATATATATATATATATTATATATATATATTATATATATATATATAGATATATATATATTATAATATATATATATATACACATACACACACACACACACACACCTAGAAGTATGTCACTAAGCCAAAGTTAGCCTTGTGATCATAACACAACATAGTCTCTCACCACCAGGGCAAACAAATAAAGAAAGCCAACTTTCTTAATTAAAAAAGACAATTTTGTAGCTGAGGCACGGCGGGGCCCTGCAGAGGCAGGGAAGCTTTTGGTGGCTGCGCCATTGGCCCCAAGGCCACAACTTTGCATTTTATATAATAACAATCCAAATGTCAATCTCCCCTGACAATTAACTGTTATATTACTAAGGAACCAAAGGCTCATATTTTATTCATGCTGGAATCTCACGTTGTTGGTAAATATTTGTCCCAGCAGCAGATTAGCTTGCGGCCGCGCTGCCCAGCTCTCCCCCCATGGAATTCTACTCTTATTACTTTGAGCATCACAGCCGTCACCCACTTACCCGCACCAGTTAACAGTGTGTTCACAGGAAGTCCTTGTTATCAGAGTGCGTTTGATTTACAGGGTGAGCATTCAGAGACGAGTCATTTCTCATACCTTGTTTCCTCTTGTCCTGCAGTTCAGACCTGGATGAAATCTCACAAGTTGAAGAGTCTGGGAGTTCCAAGATACTGGGGCTCAGGTCTGCACGAGAAGGGAGGGAAAAAGTAAAAAATCATTTCAAATCATTTTGTACTTTTTCACTTTGTTTTATGAAGTTATCATGTGCAGAGGTGGACAGTCTAAAGCAGCACCTGAACACAGCCTATTGTTCTGTCAGAGAACTGTTTTGTGTTCATATTTTCATACTAGGTTTCATGTAAATAATTGAACAAGTACAAAGTGTCTGCAACATACAAACCATAGAAAAAGTACACATTAAGTGTAAGAATAACAGTGAGGGTCATGAAAACAGCCTGTGGATTTACAGTGAAACTCTTTGTCAATGTGCTGTTTTCTAAATACAATTAAATGATTTGCCTTCAGATGCCTTCGATCTGAAATTTAGCCATGACAGTTGGTTTATTAAGTTAGGCTAACTATTATATTGCAGTATTATCAAAGGTATTATTATAGATTATTGCCTAAGTAGGCAACACACTGAAATAACTGTGCCCTACTGAAACAAATGCTGTGTTGTTGGTGCTGTGTTCCAAAACTTTAGCATCACACAGTTAAAGGTTTCATCTCTGAGCTTCTTGTGAAAGTCGACCACATCAATGTAAAAGAAAATATATATATATATATATATATATATATATATCTATATATATATATTATATTATATAAAAATCTATATATATAAAAAATATATATATAATATATATATATATATATATCTATATATCTATATATATATAAAAATATAAATAATTAGTCCATCAGAAAGTCCTGCTGTTCTTCTAGAGACCTTTACTGCAATAATACTAACTATTTCCTTATACATCTGACACTTGATCAGATGCACTAAAGAAGAGCTGTGTGTACCTTCCAGGTATAGGTTCATGGTTATTGACCGGCTTGGCACAGACCTGCAGAAGAAGTTTGAAGAATGTGGAAGAAGATTCCCCAGAAAGCTGGTCCTACAGCTCGGTCTTCGGCTGGTTGGTTATTTTCTGATCACACAGCTTCATGTCACTGATTTGTTGTATAGACCTTTCTCTTGACAAAGCAAGACAAGGACAGGTGTACCCTACAACACAGACAGTGGCTCAGTAAGTCATGTCAGTGAGTGAGCATGCGAGATAGCAGAGCACTAGAACTGGTTAACCTAAATATAATGCAGCCATCACTGTTATTAATTCCACCTGTGTTCCTGCTTTGACATGTCAAAATGTCTTAGTCTCATATGATCGCTCAGAGATTGTAGGGGTTATGAATGAATGGATATCATTGTGTTTTCCGTGTTTTTTTTGTTTGTTTGTTTGTTTTTGAAACAAGACCAAATCAGAAAAAAAGTCAATATCCACAAGGTAGAAACATAAAATTAAAATAAACTCACAATACCCGGACAATGGACAAAAAAAAAAAAAAAAAGTGCATGATCTATGAGCAGTTATGCTACCTTTTGTCTCTCCTTGTATTTTTGATAATTGCAAGCTGTATTTTATTTATTAAGTGTTTTCCGTGTTTAGCTGGACATTCTGGAGTACATCCATGATCATGAATATGTGCATGCTGACATCAAGGCATCCAACCTCATGCTGAGCCACAGTGATCCCAACCAGGTCAGTAGAAGCATCACATGACTGGATTCCATTCTGAAAAACGTCCCAGTTTTAGCACTGTGTTTGTTAATGCGGGGAAACTACTCTGACCTCAGCGCTGTTCCCTGAAAGCACCGAGATGATTGTGTGTTTTTGATCATAACACACTTGCTGCTTCATTAGATTCAATTAAGCCTGGAGAGGTGTATGTGTGTTTCTAGCAAGCAATGCAGGGGCAAATATTTCATTTGAAGATTAATAATGTATCATTGTGTGTTATTAAATAGCTATTTCTAAATGTTAAAAGCAGCCCCTCAGGATTGCGATATTGGGTAAGGATTTGGGTTTGTTGTTTTTGTTGTTGTTTTCTTTATTAAAGCCAATAAGAACTAGTAAATATGCACAATGCAGACTACATAATAATGCAGGGACATTACAATTTCATTAACAAAAAGGTGAAATCATCTCTCCATGCTTTCAGCCTTTGTGCTGAGCTAGGCTAAACTTTATGTGGTGTTGTTCCTAGTCTGTGCATGTCTCAGTTGGTGTGTTTGGTGTGAATTGTAGGTTTACTTGGTAGATTATGGGCTGGCATACAGGTATGCACCTGACAGTGTCCTGAAAGAGTACAAGGAAGACCCCAAGAGATGTCACGACGGCACCATAGAGTTCACAAGCATCGACGCCCACAAAGGAGCAAGTAGGTACAAACACACGGCTAGCAGGTGTCACGTTTTTGGTTGGTTTAGTGATGAGCAGGAGTCAGGAGACTAGTATGCATATGCCTAATAGTATGTGTATGCGTTCAACTGCCAGGCTTTTCAGTGTTTCTGCTCAGCTAGGCCAACCACGCCCAGCTTCATACAACACATAGACAGGAGAATGACATTAATGTTGTCATCTCATTCTCAGTAGGAATGTGGAACATTTCCTCTGTTCTTAAAAGAAGCTCCTGACAGTATTTGCTGCTGCTCATGTGATTGTTTGGCTCCAGCTGCGTGCAGGCGGAGTGACCTGGAGATCATGAGCTACTGCATGGTTCAGTGGCTTTGTGGACGCCTGCCCTGGGAGGACAAGCTGCAGGACCCCCTCTATGTCAGAGACTCCAAAATCAGGTAGGGGAAACACACCTGTCGTCTCTGACAGAGTTCTGTCAGTGATCACATCAAGTGTATGTGTGTGTGCTGATAATGCAAAGCAGTTTGTTACTGGTTTCCCCTCACAGGAGTCAAGAAAACATCTCTGAATTTATGACCAAGTGTTTCTCCAGCCAGGACAAGCCAGGTGAGAAGATACATGCGTGCGCGCACACACACACACACTCTGTCTCTTGGTCTTCCTCAGTGAAATGGTGAATTAACCTGTAATGATTGCTAATTCTCAGCACCACAGCTAATTTTTCACGTAAGCTGTGGCCTAAAAAGAAATCAGTGTTTCAACTAGAGATTAGAGGAGTCCTTGCTTTAAGTCAGTAGTCTATTAGTCGATGCACTTCATCATATTAATTAATTAATAAAGTATATCATTTTTGGTCGTTGGTTTGAGTTCGAGGGCTGAGAAAGAAATAACACTGTTACACAGTGCTACATTACAGAGAAATACAGCAGAAACCAAACGAGCCACAATACTAACGATAAAAGCTGTGATGAATCTGAATGTGTCAGATCGTCCAGAATGTGTAATGTCCTGTTTATCAGATCACAGGGATAAATAACCTCCATCTTCCCCAAAAGAGCCAGGAGCTGGGATCTGTTTCCTGCTCTCTGGCTCTCTGGCCGGCAGCTTCCCCTGTTTGCAGCCCAGCCATAAACACCAACTGTACATATGCTTTCTATTCATCCATAATTGTTGAGTCTCTGTAAATAATATTGGTTGAATATCTAATCAGAATCTGTTAAAGTGGGACTCCCTGCTCCACACACACTGCAGCATCATTTCTCACGCACACTGTAAATGGCCGCTTTAACATGTTGCACTGTCGTTGGCGTTTCAACACTTTGACCCAGCGGCAGAGGAGACCACTGCCAAACATCATACCTCCTTCGTCCCCTCCACTGAGCACACCAAACTCCATCTCTGTTTGTGTGTGTCAAGTCGGAGGAAGGTCACATCAAACAGAACTAGGGATGCACCGAATATTCGGCAACCGAAAGTATTCGGCCGAATATTGCAAAAAATGCCGCTTTCGGTGAAGTGGCCGAATAGTAAGGCTGAATAGTGGCGTGATGCAATTGATGCAATGAAACAACGTGCGCAGTGATCTGGCCAGGGTTGCTGATTTTTTTCTCATTCACACACAATAAACCCACGATGCAGGATATAGGACAAACACAGGCAAGAAATACATCATACACTGCTCTTTAGCAAAGCTATATACTTCTCTCTAAACTACGGCGTCTCACACATGCGAGTTGCATTCAATGACCGTCAGAATGACTATGATGCGATCATTAACGTGGGAAAAATGGAAATTCACCTGAAATATAATAAAATTAAATAGTATTTCTTTCAAGAACAAATTAACAGTGATTAAAACAACATGGGCTTTCTAACAGTATAAATGAAATAATAATTATACTAACTGGAAATTCTACTGGAATATTTGAAGGATATTAAATAAACATTTACTTTCTTTGAAAAAACATGTCTTTAAATTTATTCTAGGCTATTTATGCAATAGTAAAAAAAATAGTGAAAAATGTAACAACCGCATTTCCTATTCGGTTTCGGTATTCTGCCAACCATTTAATTTTTCGGTTTCGGCCGAAAATTGTCATTTTGGTGCATCCCTAAACAGAACAATATTGTGAACACTGTTAAACACATGTAGAAATTACGTACTTCTACTATATTCATGTAAATATATACATATATTCTGTAGCATATAGCAAGCTAACAGACATATCTCACCTGCCTACCTTTTCTGGTGCCACTGATGCATACGTAGACACAGAGGGATGGAGCAGGTTGCAGTCTTTCAGCCTGTGCTGCTCTGTTGTGTTGCAGATGAAATCCAGAGGTTCATGGAGGAGGTTAAATCTCTGGAATACCAAGACAAGCCGCCGTACGACAAGCTGCGCTCCATCCTGCAGGCTGGACTCAAGGCTGTACAGGCTAAAGATGATGGCAAGCTGGAATTCACCCCTGCCAATGGAGCTGTACCACCTCCTGCCAAGGTTGGACACACAGACACACAGACACACACACACACACACACACACACAGAAACATATAGCGTTTGAGTAATGAGTAACTGAGTAATTCAAGTAATAAAAGTTTGTGTAGGAATGCTCTCCTTCTCAGGACCATGCGGCTCTTAGAGGCTAGAAGTAGTTGACAGCAGAGGGACATAATGACAAAATGTATTGTGTGACTACGCTCAGAGAAAGCTGTTGGAGTTGTAGAGATATATACAAAAATACATGCGGTGTCCTCTGAGCTCCATAGTCAGCTATCAGAAACATGCAGAGGAATTGTGGTGGGCTGGTCGCTCTGTGGGCCAGTCCAACAGTCCACTAGTCTACTGTACCAAGCCAAGAGCAACAGAGCTGTGTTGTCAGGACACTTTGATTATGTACCAGCTCTCCTCAATGACATTCAACGCTTTTATTTTCTTATTACTGATGAGTCTCTTATTGTCACTTTTTGTGAAACGACCTGACAGCCTGGTGGGATGGGACGTGCTGCAGTCAACTGTTGTAAATGTTGAACTCGGTGTTTGCTGCTGCTGCAGGGTGCATGCACAGTGCTTCATTTGATATGCAGCACAATTTTAAACAGTGGATTATTGTAGTGGATTACCATAAGTAATTGTGTTCATAGTAGTTTTGGATCATAATGACTTGTAGTGATTGAGGGACGTCCTGCTTATTTCAAGACCAAGCCACATTCTGCATGTGCTTTGTAGTAAAAGTAATAAATGACTGTCCTCAGTTCCTAAACACTGCAAGTGTTGTCTTACATGTAGGACAAAATTCTGGGAACTTTCAAAGTTGGAAACTTTTCATGGTAATTAATGGGAATTTATGGGAATAAACAGGAACAACCTGTGAGTTTACAAATTGAAGGTTTGCCCTTAACAGGAAACTTAAATATATTTGGGGAAAACGTA
The DNA here is from genome assembly GCF_000972845.2 of Larimichthys crocea. Classification (NCBI taxonomy): domain Eukaryota; kingdom Metazoa; phylum Chordata; class Actinopteri; family Sciaenidae; genus Larimichthys; species Larimichthys crocea. The sequence goes on along the minus strand of NC_040015.1, from coordinate 2,860,990 downwards.
TTTTATCATCATCTTGACTAAAACAACCAGATTCCATGCAGGTCCACTTGAATATCTGCTGTTCCTCCATCACATGCACATAGCACACTGTTTACTGCAGGGCTATTGAGGCCACGCCCCCTACCTGCACAGGTGATTTCTGTACCTGAACCACACTTTAGAGCCCAGAGCACACAGAGACTATTGAAGACACACATCTGAGCTCATGGACTATATAATATTGTTCAATAAAATAATTCAAACTTACAAATAAATCTGTTGAAATGTTTTTTAATGTTAGTTTTATTTTGCATGTCTGCTTATGCCAAAAAAAAATGTTTAGATTTATGTTTGCATATGATACACTTTGTTTAAATTACCCACAATTTACACTTAATTCCCATAAATTTCCAGAATTCTCTTTTTTGATTTGGAATATTTCCAAAATTCCTAAGCTTAACTTCCCATGGAAGCCCCTTTGCAACATTTCTACCACAGAATCCTAACTTTTTTGGAACCAGGGTTGTACATGATACAATGCCAAAAAACAAAAGTTACAGGTCTGTTTGATTATTATTTAACAACAATTAATGAACAAAGTGTGACAGTGAGAAGTAATGTATCGATCGATCTGTCTATCTGTCTCACACACTGCTTTTGCGCTCTCTCTCTCTCTCTCTCTCTCTCTCTCTCTCTCTCTCTC
>NC_040015.1:2839150-2860278 GCF_000972845.2 Larimichthys crocea | reverse complement strand
GCAGATTAGCTTGCGGCCGCGCTGCCCAGCCTCCCCCCATTGGAATCTACTCTTTTACTTGAGCCATCACAGCCGTCACCCACTTACCCGCACCAGTTAACAGTGGGTTCACAGGAAGCCTTGTTATAGAGTGCGTTTGATTTCGGGGAGCCTCAGAGCGAAGTCATTTCTCCACCTTGTTTCTCTTGCCTGCCCCGTAGACCTGGATGAAAATCTCCAAGTTGAAGAGTCTGCGGAGTTCCCAAGATACTGGGGCCTCCGGTCTCACGAGAGGGAGGGAAAAAGTAAAATCTATTTCACATCATTTTGCTACTTTCACTTTTGTTTTATAAGTATCATGTGCCGAGGGGACCCAGTCTAAACTAGCCACTTTTGACACACGCCTATGTTCTGTCAGAAACTGTTTGTGTTCATATTTTTCATACTTAGGTTTCATGTTAAATAATTGACCAAGTACAAAGTGTCTGCAAACATACAAAACCATAGAAAAAGTACACATTAAGTGTAGAATAACAGTTAGGGTCATGAACACAACAGCCTGTCCGGAATTTAAATTCCGTGAAAACTCTTTGTCAATGTTGCCTGTTTTAACTACAATTAATCGATCCTGGCCCCTTCAGCGATCTGATAATTTCTCTACCCCCTGTTCCCCCATGACAGTTGCGGTATTAAGTTAGGCTAACTCTTATCTGCAGTAGTATCCAAGTTATTTATTATTAGATTATTGCCTACGTAGGCAACACACTGAAATACCTGTTGCCCACTGAACCAAATGTGTTTGTTGGTGCTGGGTTCCAAAACTTAACACACACACAGTAAAAGTTTCTCTCTGCGTTCTGTGAAAGTTCGACCCACACACATGAAAAGAAAATATATATATATATATATTATAGAGTATAGAATATATATATATATATATCTATATCTTATAGATATGATATTAACAGTTATATATTACAATCATCGTCCATCAGAAATCTGCTGTTTTTAGAGACCTTTACTGCAATAAGACTAACTATTTCCTTATACATCTGACACTTGTCAGATGCACTAACGAAGCGCTGTGTGTCCCTTCCAGGTACGGTTCATGGTTACTACCTTGACGGCTGGCAAGACCTGCCAGAAGAAGTTTGAAAATGTGCGAAGAAGATTCCCCAGAAAGCTGGTCCTATTTTTTTTTTTTTTTTTCCAGCTCGGTCTTCGGCTGCCGTTGGTTATTTTCTGAGCACACACTTCATGTCACTGATTTGTTGTATAGACCTTTCTCTGACAAAGCAAGAAAGACAGGTGTTGTACCCTACAACACAGACAGTGGCTCGTAAGTCATGTCAGTGAGTGAGCATGCGAGATAGCATGAGCTAGAACTGGTTAACCTAAAATAATGCCTAGCCATCAATGTTATAATCTCCACCTGTGTTCCTGCTTTGACATGATCAAAAGTCTTCGTCTCATATGATCGCCTCAGAGATTGTAGGGGTTTATGAATGAATGGATATCATTTGTGTTTTCCGTGTTTTTTTGTTTGTTTGTTTTTGAATATTTATTTTTGAATTTTCCCAAAAACAAGGACACGGTTTATGGTTACAACAAGGACAAAACAAGACCAAATCAGAAAAAGTTCAATATCCACAAGGTGGAAACATAAAATTAAATAAACTCACAATACCCGGGACAATGGACAAAAAAAACAAAAAAAAAAAAAAAAAGTCCATTTGATCTATGAGCCGTTATGCTACCCCTTTGTCCTCCTTGTATTTTTGATAATTGCAAGCTGTATTTTATTTATTAAGTGTTTTCCGGTTTAGCTGGCATTCGGAGTACATCATGATCATGAATATGTGCATGTGACCAAGGCATCCAACCTCATGTGAATCCAAGTGATCCCAACCCGGTCAGTAGAAGCTCACATGACTGGATTCCATTCTGACAAAAGGTCCCAGTTTAGCACTGTTGTTGATGCGGGGAAACTACTCTGACCTCAGCGCTTGTATGTTCCCTGAAAGCACCGAATGATTGTGTGTTTATGATCATACACCACATTGCTGCTCATTAGATTAAATTTAAGCCTGGAGAGGTGTATGTGTGTTTCTAGCAAGCAATGCATGGGCAAATATTTAATTTGAAGAAATACTTTATCATGTGGTTATAAATAGCTCTTTCTAAATGCTTCAAAGCAGGCCCCCTCAGGATTGCGATATTGGGTAAGGATTTGGGTTTGTTGTTTTGTGTTGTTTTCTTTATTAAACAATAAGAATAGTAAATATTGCACAATGCAGACTACAATAAAATGCAGGGACATTACAATTTCATTAACAAAAAGGTTTTTTGAAACATCTCTCCTGATTTCAGCATTTGTGAAGAGCCTAGCGCTACTAAACTTTATGTTGTGTTGTTTCCTAGTCTGTGCGTCTCAGTGGTGTGTTTGGTTGGAATTGTAGGTTTACTTGGTCGATTATGGGATTGGAATACAGGTATGCACCTGACAGATGTCTGAACGCGTACAGGAAGACCCCAAGAGATGTTCACGACGGCGCCATAGAGTCACAACGCATCGCCGCCCCACAAACCCACAACGGAGCAAGTAGGTACAAAACACACGGCCTAGCAGTGTCACGTTTTTTTTTTCTTTTTTTTTTTTTGGGTTGGTTAGTTGATGAGAGGAGTCAGTGAGACTAGTATGCATATGCCACTAGTATGTGTATGCGTTTCAACTGCCCGGATTTTAGCTTGTTTTTCTGCCCTCAGCTAGGCCAAACCACGCCCAGCTTATACAACACATCGACAGGAGAATGACATTTAATGTTGTCATCTCATTCTCAGTAGGAATGTTGCGACCATTTCATCTGTTTTAAAAAGAGCTTCCTGACAGTATTTGCTGCTGCCATGTGATGTTTGGCTCCAGCTGCGTGGCAGGCGTGCGTGACTGGAATCTTCATGAGCTACTGCCCATGGTTCAGTGGTCTTTGTGACGCCTGCCCTGCGGGAGGACACGCTTCAGGACCCCCTCTATGCCGAGACGCCAAAATCATGGTGGAGGGGAAACAAACCTGTCGTCTCTGGACAGAGTTCTGTCAGTTGATCACATCAAGTGTATGTGTGTGTTGCCTGCATAATGCCAAAAGCCAGTTTGCCTTACTGGTTTCCCCTCACAGGAGGTCGAAGAAAACATACTCCTGAATTTATGACCAAGTGTTTTCCAGCCAGCAGGACAAGCCAGCGTGAGAGTACATCGTTGCCGCCGCACCACAACACACCTCTGTCTCTTGGTCCTTCCTCAGTGAAATGGCTGCAATTCTGATTACCTGTAATGTTGCCTTCATTACTTCAGCACCACAGCCCTAATTTTTCACGTCAAGCACTGCTCTCGGCTCTAAAATGCAAAAATCAGTGGTTCAATCGACGAGAAGGAGGAGCCTCGGCTGGTAAGTCGTAGTCGATTAGTCGAGGCACCTCTGATATAGAAGTTAAATTTAATATAGCCTATATCATTTTTGGATCGTGGTTTGAGTGAGGCGAGAAGACGCTGAGACGAATATGAGAAAGAAATAAACTACTGTTTTACACAGTGCTTACATTTACAGAGCATTATAACAGCAGAAAGCACAGAAGAAACCAAACGAGCCCACATACTACGATAAAGCCTGGTGATGAATCTGCAATGTGCTCAGATGTCCAGAAGTTATGTTGTTTGTAATGTCCTGTTTTACAGATCACCAGGGATAAATAACTCTCATTTCCCCAAAAGAGCCAGAGCTGGGAATCTGTTTCCTGCTCTCTCGCTTCTGCCGGCCAGCTTTCCCTGCTTGCATGCCCCCACCCATGCATAACACCATACTGTATATCCTCTATTCATCCATAATTGTTGAGCTCTCTGCTAAATCATATGGTGCATATTCTAATCAGAATCTGTTAAAGCCTGTGGATCCTGCCTCCCACAACACTGCCGCATCATTTCTCCCGCACACTGCTAATGGCCCGCCCCTTTTTAACACTTTGACCACTGTCGTTGCGTTTTTCAACACTTTGACCCTGCTGCGCAGAGGGAGACATGCCAAACATACATACCTCCTTCGTCCCCTCCACTGACACACCAAACTCCATCTCTGTTTGTGGTGTCAAGTCGGAGAAAGACGTCACACTCGGGAACACATGAACTCAGCTGATGCCACCGGAATCATTCGGCAACCCGAAAGCTATTCGCGAATCGAATTGCAAAAAAAATGCCCGCTTTCGTGACGTGGGGCCGAATAGTAAGGCTGAATATGTGGCGTGATTGCACCCAATTGATCCAATGCAAACAACGATGCGCTAGGCATCTGCGCCCAGGTCTGCCCTGTTTTTTTCCTCATTCACACACCAATAACCAACGATCGCAGGGATATAGCCGACACAAACACAGGCCGAAAAGCAAATACATCATACCTGCCTCTTTAGCATAAAGACCCTATACTTTCTCCTCTAACTACGCGTCTCACCACATGCGGATGTTCATTCATGACCGTCAGAATGACTTGATGCGATCCTTAACGTGGGAACAATGGCAAATTCACCTGCAAATATAATAAAACTACATAGTATTCTTTCAAGAACAAATTAACAGTGATTAATAACAACATGGGCTTTCTAAACCGTATAATGAATGAATAATAATCTATACTAACTGGACATTCTACTCGGGAATATTTTTGCAGCGTATTAATTAAATCAAACATTTACTTTCTTTTTTGAAAAAATCCATGTCTTTAATTATTCTAGGCTTATTATTGCCCAAAGCCCTTCTAAAAAAAAATAAATAGTGAACGAAAAATGTAACAACCTGCCATTTCCTCATTCGCGTTTCGCGTATTCTGCCAACCATTAATTTTTCCGGCTTTCGGCCGAAAATTGTCATTTTTTAGGCTGCATCCCTAAACGAACACTATTGCTGAACACTGTTCCAAACACATGAGAAATACTGTCTTCTACTATCATTCAGTAAATATTATACATCTAATTCTGTAGCCATATAGCCAGCAACAGACATATCCTCACACTAGCCTACCTTTCTGGTGCCACTGATGCATACGTAGCCACAGAGGGATGCGAGCGGTGCAGTCTTCAGCCTGTGCTGCCTCTTTGTTGTGTTGCAGATGAATTCCAGAGGTTCATCCGGGAGGTTTTAAATCTCATGCGACTCCAAGACAAGCCGTCCGCTACGACAAGCTGCGCTCCACTCCTGCAGGCTGGACTCACGGTCTGTACAGGATAAAAGATGATGGCACGCTGGGAATTCACCTTGCCAATTGGAGCGTGTACCACCTCCTGCCAAGGTTCGACCACACAGCCACACAGCACACACATCACACACACACACACACACACAAACATATGCGTTTGCGTATATAGTATGGTAATTCAAGTAATAAACGTTTTGCCCCTGCTAGGACATGCTTCTCCTTCTCAGGCACCATGCGGTGCTTCTTGAGGCTGGCAGAAGTAGTTGACAGCGAGGAGGGACATAATGACAAATGTATTGTGTGACTCCTCAGAGAAGCTGTGTTGGACGTGCTAGAGTATGTATGTATATACAAAATACATGCTGCGGTGTCCTCTGAGCCTCCATAGTCGCTTATCAGCAAAACATGGGCGAGAGGATTGTGGGCTCTGCGGCACTCCCTGGTCGCCCTCTTCGTGCGGCCCAGTCCAACAGTCCACTAGTCTACTAGTCCAAGCCAGCCCAACAGAGCTGTGTTCTGTCGCCGACACTTTGATTATGTACAGCCTCTCCAAGTGACCATTCAGCCGTGTTGGCTTATTACTGATGAGTCTGCTTATTGTCACTGCTGTGATGTCGAACACGACTCCTCAGCCGGCTCTGTGGTGGGGACGTGCCGCAGTCAACGTTGAATGTAAATGATGAACGCGCTGTTGTGCTGGCTGCTGCAGGCGTGCATGCACAGTGCTCTCATTGCATATGCGCACAATTTGAACGTGGATATTGTGGGTTGGACCCTAATGTATTGTGTTCATAGTAGTTTGTGGATCATAATGACTGGTGATTGAGGGACGTCCTGCCTTCTGTTATTCAAGACCAAGCCCACATTCGGCATGGTGCTTTGTCAGGTCAAAGTAAGTATAAATGATACCGTCCTCAGCCTTCCTAAACACGCGCAAGTGTTTTCTACATGTGTGACAACCAACTTCCTGGCGAACTTTCAAAGTTGGCGAACCTTGTGCATGTGCTATTTAATGGGAATTATGGGAAATAATAAACAGGAACACCTGTGGAGTGACAATTGAGGAGGTGCCCTTGGAACAGGAAACTGGTAAAATTGATGGGGGGAGAAGAATTATTATGGATCCTTACAGCTTGACTTCTAGAAACACCCAGATTCCGATGCCAGGGCGGCCCCTTGGAATGAGCCTGTGCGGGCCGCATGCTACTATGGCCACATAGCGCACACGCTTGACGGCCGGGCTGATGTGAGGCCACACGCCCCCACGGCCCTCACAGGCGATGGCATTGTCTACTGCTATGACCACCACTTGGGAGCCCAGAGCTACACGAGAGAGAGATAGGAAGCAACACATAGCTGGAGCCCTCAGCGACTATAAGATGGCCAATTGAAAGACTATTGCAACACGACATAAATGCTGAAAAATGTGGAAGGTGATGTATTTGCCCATGTCTGCCTTGATGCCCACAAAAACAAATGTTTGAGAGTTTTTTTTATGTTGTGCATTGTAATTGTACACTTTGGGTCCCAAATTACCCACAATTACACTTAATCCCATAAATTTCAGAAATTATTCTCTTTTTTTGATTAGGAATATTTCCAAAATATCTCAAGCTTAACTTCCTCATGGCAAGCCCCTTTGCCACATTTCTACCCAAGAATCATAACTTTTTTGGAAACAGTTGTACATGATACAATTGCCCCAAATAAAACAAAGTCCAGGTCTGTGGAGTATTAGTAACAAACACTTAATGAACAAAGTTTGACAGTGAGAAATAATGTTATCTATCGATCTGTCTATCTGTCTCACACACTGCTTTTGCGCTCCTCTCTTCTGCGCTCTCTCTCCGCTCTGTGCCTAGGAAGTGCCACCGGGGACATGGCATCCCAGCCTAAAGGGTTAACCGGTGCCACAGGCTGGTTATTGTATTTAATTATCCTCGCCAATCTTTCACCTCAGCGGGCGACGCCATGTTGATCATTGAGGCTAGCAGGTAGCAATTTCAAATGGAAGCAAGATGATGGGCCGGGGGCATGAGTGGAACTTCATTATTTGAGGACGGTTGACGGACGATTGGATGGGTGGATGAGGAGTGAGTGTTGATTGCCTTCATTAAGCTGCATGACATGTCTGAGAGGTCCACCTTTTCTTTGTCTGTCCTCTGCCAGACATACAGTGGCTTCTATAGAGGGGGAAGAGGGGAAGTGGAAGAGATCATTACAGTCATAGATTATGCCAGAAGCTTTTGATTATATATTATCACGGATTCTGGGAAACCATCTTTTTGGACCTCAACTGTGAAATGCACTAATCAGATTTAATTGGTTCATGTGTGTAAGGCGGCTGGCTGCTGGGATGGCACTATCGATTAATCTAATTTTCTCCGACTTAACCACACAAACAGCTAGTAGAGGCTTAGTTTCAGGCCCATCCGGCAAACCTTGCAGACCTTGAGAGCTTCTTGATTTCAGTTGACACAACATCTTATTCAAAGCTCAAGGTTAGGATTAACAGTCACTGTGTGTATTTGCATCTAGTCCTGACTGAGCTGCTTGTTGTGTGTAAGAATGTGTAAAATACTCCTCACCTGTATGTCCATGTCCCACCTTCAGATTAGTTCCTGAAACACGGTGTGTTCCTGTCCTCTTTATTTCTGAAGGCCACCAAAGGACGAAAGAAAGCAGCAGCTGAGACAGAACAGAGTGACACTGATGGAAGTCCCCACCAGACAAGAAGGCTGATCACGAATGAAAAAATGGTTACTAAATCCAAGTTAAAGTTAAGTTCAGGGCTGGTGCTGTATGTTCCAAACACAGCACCAGTGACCATTTTTACAGTGCATGTTCATTCAGCGGCACGGACTTCATGATTTAATACAAAGACTATGGGTGCAGCAATATTTTGTTCGCTCTTTTAATGGCCTAACGTTTACACACTAGTCATCAGCATCAGAGTGGGCAGGCCATGAACTATGCCACCCTGGGGAAAAATGGCACAAATGGGAGCACAGCCCCAACTGGGGGTGGTTCATAACATGATTGATGCCCAGGCCACACATAATCGCAATCAATAACAGATCCCACCTTTTTAGGCATATCAGTGGCACTTTCAGTTCTGACATCAGACAACTCTAGTTAAAATGCATTTCCCCACAAACAGAGGTCCCACTGTTGCACTGTCATCCCCCGATCTCCTCTTCTTCATGTCGTCTGTATGTAGGGAGATGGGTGGCTGGCAGTGTGGCTTTACATCACACAGCCAAACCAACCAGGAAATACATTTTATTTTATTAAGTTGCACACAGACGAACTACAAGTTGGTTCAGCAGGCTGGCTGCTGTGTGGCTCATTAACCAATCCATATCCAACTTACAGTTCTTAAACATCACCATGCTGTCACACCACGTCGCCTGTTTAAAGTCTGGTGTGTCATGCTTGGTAACATTCACCAGATATGTACAAAAAAAGCACAGTGGACTAAAATGATCACAATAACAATGCTAAAGGTGTACTGTACTGAAGGCATTGCATGTCCAGTGGCATTAAGTACAGACTATGATAAGTCAAGGACATGAGACCAAGCAGCGTCAAACACAGTAAACTGAAGTTAGTGTCTTAAAGGACAAGATGATGACTGTCCTCCTTAAACATGATCAATTCTCCCTGACAGATGTGAATGGAGTAAAGAAAAGTCCCAAAAAGACTCAAAGACCAAGGAAGGCACTGAGCACTGCAAAACAGAGCGAGCCCAAATCTAGACTGGTGGAGATGGGCACACAAACGTCACCTGGGCTGGCCCTGAATTCCAGAGGCAGGACCAAGAAATCCACCTGAGTCTCCATTCCTCCCTCCATCCTCCCGTCTGTCCTCTGCTTCTTAATGTCACTTTTTTAAGTTTTCTAAAATTCTCTGTCTGTTACGCACTGACGTGTTGCTTTGTTTTTGGTGTGGTTGGAGTTAGATCGATTGTAATAAAATAAATGAAAGTGTCCGTCTTGTTTTAATTGAAGATCTGCAGTTTGATGGAAAGAAAACTATAAATTCAATTATATAAAATTAATTATCATAGTCATTCTAAAATAAGTCCTAATGGCCCGGGACAAGGGAACGAGGAGAAGGACTCACTCCTTGAGTTATGTTTGAGAGGTGTGAGACGAGTGTGAGTCCCCAACTGACTGCACATTTCTCTAGATGAGGTCCTCTTAATTAACTGCATGTTGTTAATGAGTAAACCTGTGCGTGCCTCCTTTAAAATAGTTACTGAAGCCTCTATCAAGTGACACCATGGATCCACTGGGGACAAACGCTCACACCACTGGGGGGACGTGATTAGGAAATATCTTCCCAAGCTGAGTGGATTGCTGTGGTTATCATCCACAGTTAAGGCATAACTGTAATGTTGAGTAGTTTGACCAAAGATGTAGGCGTGTCTTCGTATAGTCCAGTGAAGAGGAGGGCTCCACAAGGTGTCATCTGTCCATCTGCTAATACTATTTTTAGTAATAATAATAATACTCTGTTTAGATGATTAAGGTGATTAGCAGACATGTCCAATAAACAGGAGTACAGGAGATTTGTTGGCGGTGCAGTGTGTTTAAGCTATTCTGACTCAACGTCAATGAATCAAGATGGTTTCCATCCATGTGACCAAATAATGCAAGTAATATAAGTCTATGTTGATGTTTTAAAAAAGGGTTGATTCAACATCCCTTCAGGGTTAGCTAGATAACAAACACCTCTCTAAAAAGGAGCACTGTAATTTATTAATAATTCTAATTACTACTTTTATGGCACCTTTCATGCAAGGATGCAGCCAACAAATACAAGATATAACAAACAAAAAAAGTATTGCAGGATTGAATGGGTTTTAGTTAGGTGCAGCTCATAAACGGGTCACAGTGTAGATTTTGTTTTAATTCCATGAATAAATTGAATATTATGTCCTGGGTTACTTTAGTCCAATTTTGTAAAAAAAAAACCAAAAGGGATTTTTGTAGATGCAACAAGTCGATCAACATGAATATGAAGGTCACATATGCTCAGCCTGTGGTGCTAATGCACAGAACGATCACAGGTTGCCGTGTGAAGACATGCTGCTCTCTGTCCACCTGCTGCTGAAATGTTCAGTTTTGAAAATGTGAAACTTGTGTCACATCGTCACCGTCAGTTATATTTTATCACAAAGACTGGACAGGAGAAAATTTCACACACGAGAAGCTGCTGATGACAAGCTGTCCATTTTCCCTCCATCCACTCTTGTCTTCAAGCTTATGGACTGTCCCTGATGGGACCCCCCACCTCCCACATTAACTCCCACCAGGCTCTACTCTCCTCTCTCCCCATGGAGGAAGACATGTCCACTAATATCAGTGTTGTGATGGCCCCCATGGGCCCCTGTGGTGGATGGTGGCTTGCCATCGATTGTTCCAGCCTCTTCAGGAGTAAAGGGCCCCCCTGCCTGGCTTTCCTCTCAACCCACCCACCCACCCACCCCCAACTGACCTTCCCGCAGTAGGTGGCAGTAGTACATAATGATAGCAAATGGATGTAGGGGTGGGGGGATTGGAGAGATGGATGGTGAAAGAGGGACAGTACTTAAACCCAACACTACCATCTTTTCTGCTTGCAGAGAGGTGCACAATTTCACCCCGGTCGGCCCTTTTCATTTAGCATGGATGTGTTATCCACTGGCCAGCCTGGCAGGCAGTTGTTGCCCCTGTGTTTGCTGTGGTCGGCCTCCGATCGGCGAGCCGGCAGAGTGTGAATGCCTCGCAGCAGTTGCCTAACCACCACTCTCCCGATACGGATGACAGCCCTCCCTGGGCTCACATGCCAAAAACTCAATAACAGTTTCCCCGGCCGGTGGCTTTCCTATGTTTGTGACAATTGTCAGTATTTTGGTTGGGTGGGCCAGGGAGGGGATCCAAAGTGTTCAAACTCAGATGTAAGTTTAGCTCAGGCAGGTTTTTAAGTCTAAAAGTTCAGATGTAGAGAAAAGTAGACTTTTTAAGCCATGGATGTCAATGACAGGCCACCACAAGACTGTTACACAAGAATTTGTTATTTTAATAGATGATATAACTGCTATATGATGACTGGTACATGTCCAAATGAATGTCATCTATTAAAGAACTCAACTACTCAAGTTTGACCCTAACACCAAAGATTTAAGACTGAATTACATAATATCCTCCCCAAACCAAAGATTACCATGTATATTTTAAGGAAGTGCACACTGAATGAACCCTTAGTATCTATCAATGGATCTGTATTTGAATCAGTCCAACAGGAACCAGGCACACTGCAGGAGCAGAAAGGGAAGATGGTCGGTGCAAACCAGAAGGCAATGAATAACTTTGTCATGACTGAAGAAATTAGACCTGACTCAGGACTTCATATATAGTCGAGTCTTGAGACTGTCTCAATGTCTTCAATGGCATATGTTTAACTTTGAGGACATCCAAGGATCACATGACAGAGAGAACAATGGTTTTTCACCTTGTGAGCTTTTCCACAGTCTTTTCCTGATTGAATTAATTTTGATTGCCAACATTTTTGATACCTTCATAATAATTATGTCTTAGTTGTGTTCCAATTGTTTCAGCTCTTTCGATTAAAAAAAAAACTGATTTGGTCATTTTTAGTGATTGATCAGTTTGTAGAGTTTTTCAGAAAAGTAAATTTGACTTTGTCAAGAAAACTGAGTAAATCAAACTCAAAGTCAAAATCACTAAACCTGGAAGTTAAGTTCTGGAAGCAGTGTGGAACTTTGGGTTCTGAACTGTTTAGGAGCCCTATCCGTTAAAGAAAGTGGAGGCGTTTGAAGGAGATGTGCATCTATGAAAACTTTCACAATGCTGCAGTGTATGAAGATTGTATCCTTTGTTGTATGAACATCTGCTGGGGTGTGTTCTGCCTCGCAACTCAGCAGCCGTCAGACTAGTATTCCCTTTTCCATTTGTTTGTTCTTTGGCTGTGTTGTGTTCGTGTGGATACACAGGATATGTGGGTGTACACACAATCATGTGTCCATTCCTGTAGCTGCTGTAGAGTTTAGGTTGCAGTATTGCAAACACATGAGAATGGCACCTCAGTTGAAATATATGCACATTTTCTGATTGCCTGAGTTGAGAGTTTGTTGGATGACTCTTTTCAGAAGAATGAAAGTCACAGGGAGAAAGTGTTTTGATGGTCCCTCATGTCCATAACTCTGTGCGTTTGTGGCGTCTGACCTGTTCAAAAGTTACATAATGCTTTGATTATTCTGCTGAGCTTCCATAAATGTAGGATCCTTTCAAATGAAGTTGCACTAATATATCAAGATATTTTTTATTAACAATGGATCAAAAAGTGTGTAATGTGAAAAAGGTCTGTAGCATACAATAATTAGAATCAGAATCAGAAATACTTTAAGAATCCCAGGGGGAAATTATTTATTTTTTAATGTAATAACGTCCAATAATGTAATAAAGCCAATAATCTAATAACAAGCCAATAATGTAATAACTTAGTAATAACTAGACTGATTAGACTTTTTCATCTAAGACTGGAACACATGTAGGTCACATGACCACTGTTCTCTTCCTGAATTCTAGCACATTCCACTAAGTGATCTAACTACCATATACACTTCACAGTAATGTATAAAATAATATTCCTCCATACATGAAATTATGAATTTACATATCTAATCTAATATAACAATACTATAAATAAAGATTTTGTACAACAAATAATTCTCAAATTGGCTCTTACCACCATAATTAATTAGAGAGTGCTGCATAGTACGTACGCTTTATGAATGAATATAACAATTATGCCATCCACTTTATCTATTTTTGATGAGCAAACTGCACAAAAACTGCAAAATAATCTTTTATTTCCAAGAAATGCAGTCCTGTTTATGTAGTATTATCGGATAACATAATTCAATTACAATTATTACATTATTGGACTTTATTACATTATTGGTTGCTACAAGGTTCCCTAGTGACAAACCCATAGAATCATTACAAACTCAGCAGTTCATGTTGTCATGTTGTCCACAGCAGTACTTGCACTACTTCTGTGCCAGGACCTCAAACCGGGACTATGCATAAATATAGTATAGTTTTTTGTTGACATCACTATAGAAATGTCTCAGGGTTAGAGCATTTAAGCAGCTAAATATCCAGATATTTTTCCTCAAGAGTTGGTAGAGACCAAAACCGAGCAAAGAGAAGGATAAATATTGGACTGGATCACGCTGATCCATGTCACAGAATGTCCAGATCATCAGCTGCTTGTTAACATAGAACTTATTAAGATGACAATGTGTCAGATGTTTGCACTGTTTTAAGTGGCCAGAAAAAAATCAATGACTGCAGCTTTAAAGTTTTCAGCTTAAGGGAAGTATGAAGCCAACATTGTTAAACAGCAGCACTGACACTGTGAACTAAATCATGCCTTTTTCAAGACGTTTCAGTGCATTAGGACAGAATTAGTTCTAAAAAGGTAAAAAGAAGTCATTTCATTGTCTTTTAATCTAAATCATATGGACCTCTTTGTCTTGCGGTTGTGAATAATATGCTGTGTCAGTGGCCTCCTGTGTCTTCCCTCTACATTCCCCATTCTTCAATTGTCACAGCTTAGACAGTAAATCTGCATTTCACCCTCTACCCTCACCTAAAAAGAAAGTAAAACAGAAACTCTGCCTCTCCCCCGCCTTCCACCCAAAAAAAGTACAATAAAAACTCTCCAACAGTTGCAATCATCCACACCTACCTCCTCCTGAAACTCCTGGATGAAAAGACACAGTGGAAATTTCACTCTGTTTGTGCTGTAATTTAGCCCTTCATCTCCCCTTTTCGTCAAAAAAACAGGCCCCCTCTCCCAAAAGACAAAAACACACAAAAATATGCACACCGATTCCAGGTGTGGGGGGGAGTACGTGGGTGAAGTTACGGTACATTTGCCATTCTAGTTGTGTGTAAATATTAGAAAGCAGCAGGTTCCTGGCGTGAAAAGAAGCCAGCCAAAGCGGCGGCACTAAGACAGGCGTCCTTATCGGTATTGTGTTCAGACTCCGGCGTGCTCCTGCTGTTTGTAATCTGCAGCCGCCGCTGTGAGCAAAACTGGACAGGCATTTATTGTCCCAGCAGGAGGACGCTTGACAAGAGAATGTTAAACACTCCGCCACCTGCAATTTTCAAAAGGCGATAGCAGACATGATAAAATGTACACATTTAATTTCATTTTTTCTTTTCCTTTTTTTTTCTTTTTTAGTGGAGGGAGAAGCAGCAGAGATGTTGTTGAAAATGTGTGTGTGTGTGTCTGTGAGTGGCTGAATGTGTTCAGCGAGGAAGAACAGGACGAGTGTCAACAACTCTTCCAAGAGAACAGGAGTGCCAGAGAAGGCCGACTGCAGGCCAAATGGGAGCTTTAATTTGATTTATTGCTGGCAGTGGTGTTGACTGGGCTCAGCGGTCATCAAGAAGACATGTTCATCAGGACTCAATCCCAACCTGACACACACACACACATACACACACACACTAATGTATCCTACTGTAGCATGTGGAATTAGGTGTCACACAGGACACAAATACTTCTGGGGCTCTTTTAGCTTTAATGTTGTTGTTGACAACATTTGCAACAGGTCCATGTAGTGCAGGGTGTACCGTACTGAGACCTTTTTAAACACAGCATGTCTGTTTTCACATTAGCATTCTTTATCAAAAAAAGAGAGAGAAAGCAAAATATGGTCGCGGCTTTGGCAGCCATAAACCCATAAAAATCAACTGGAAATTCACGATGCGCAATTGAATTCACTCACATTTGATTAAATCCACGTGTGACTCAGAGTTTTCACAACTCAACCCACTGGGCTCACGGCAAAATTCCAGTAGTGTCTGAAACAAACCATCCAGATCAAATATTGACACAAACTGAAGTATTTATATGTGTATATTTAACAAGATGTGTGAATAATAATCTACGCTAGGGTGTCTATATTTTCAAACCCCAATCTAAGACCCTGAGGTGCACCACACACATGCACACATGCCAGTATGCTTCCACCTTTGCCGTTCTCATTAGGATGGGGCACTTAGCCTGGTGCAGTAAGCCTTCTTTGGAAAAGAGCGACTCTTCAGCATGACTGCTAACCGTTAGCATGCTGACAGGTTCTGTCAGAACGAGCTGCAAGCGTCATAGCCTATGACTCACAGGCTAGCAACAGCCTTGACAATGACACAGTGATTGAGTGACACGCATGGAGACAAGTCTGTGTTGAATTCAGCCGTGTGGGCATTGTTTCTGTATATGTGTTATATTGAGTTAGGTCATGAAGACTAGGACAAAACTTGATACACAGATACATTTTAGAATGATGTATTAATTGTGGTTAAAACTGGAAAAACAGAATGTTTGAATGTTTTCACATATTTGAAACCCTTGGAGCTGTGACAAAGTGTACGTCTGGTCATCACGTATAAAAACAGGAAAAACAAGAATCTTACTCAACACTGCCACCTTGGGGCGGCGTTTAGCTCAGTCGGTAGAGCAGTCACCCCATATGCGAAGGTTTGCTGTGGGGGCCCGGGTTCGAATCCTGATCCCTTCCCGCATGTTGTTTTCCATCTCTCTCCCCACGTTACCTGTCGATCTTCAGCAGTCAAAAAAATAATATTGAAACCTAAAGCCAATTTACTGTCGAAAACTATACATTAATTAAATTAATTTCAACAAGACTACACAAACCACAGTCCAGAAAAAGACTAATGCAGACAAGAGCAGATTTTGCTCACTGTAATTACTTTAAGGGGCCCATTTAGTTTAAGTTCAGCCTATTTTAGGTCAGCGACACTGTAGCCATGTTGCTTTTTGGGCTCTGCTTTCTTTAGTTTGTCCAGTTTAGAGCTGGCAGACAGCAGGAAGAGGCTATTTAGGGAACCTTTGAACACACACTGATCTCATGTAGACTTTACACTAAAATGCAGTCACACTGCAAACCAGACCACCTCCAAACTGGTCTAGCCAATGGTAAATGGACTGTACTTATATATCTCCATTCTAGTCTTCTGACCACTCAAGGACTTTACACTACATATCTCATTCACACATTCACACACATTCACGCAGTGACACTAATCCAATTGCCATATTTTTTTCCCTCATAGACAGCATATATCTGGGCACAGATTACAAGTTAAAGGTCCAGTGTGTAGGATTTGGTAGCATCTAGTGGTGTAATTGATGATTGCAACCCCCTCACCTACCCTCTATCTATGGAAACCAATCAAGAGTTTGTTTTATTTGTCTATTGTGGGATACTGTGGAATCATGGTACAGGACCTACTGTGTCTGTAGATATAAAAAGCTGAAGGTAATAAAAACATAATGATTCTTATCATCAGGTCATTCATGAAAACATAGTTATGCATATTATACTGCATTCCAGCCATATTCTGTAAATAGAGCCCGCTTACCTTATTTTCAAGCTACATGCGGGTCTGTGTGTGTCTGAGGTGTGTATGCTGTACACATTGTACACTCAAATGAAATGTTGACAGACACACACACACTAATGTATCTTACTGTAGCATGTGGAATTAGGTGTCACACAGGACATAAATACTTCTGGGGCTCTTTTAGCTTTAATGTTGTTGTTGACACATTAGCATTCTTTAACAAAAAAAATAAAAAGTTGACTTGTTGAAATGTTGACTTTAATTACATTTATTTTGTCAACAGGTTCCATGTAATTTATAATAAAAAATGTTATATTATTGTATGGCTTAACCTAAAACTCATTTTTGATACAACCTGTTGACAAAATAAATATAATTAAAGTCAACATTTCATTTTTTCAGCGTAAAGCCCTTTAAGAAAAGTTTGTGATTTATTAATAAAACTTGACTTGTACCTTTATATGCTGTTACTATATATGTATTGATATCTCCATGGATACCTGCTTACATCACAGTCTCTCTCTATATATTTTTTAACTTCTGCATTGTCATACATTCTAAATTGTATTTTGGTATTTATCCTGACAACTGAGAATGTTATCGCCAGTGACCTCTTCATTGTAAATTTGCATATGACAGTAAAGAACTTGTATTGTATAATCTTCTGGCTCTTTTGTCAATATGTCAAAATCTAAATCTAAATGTGCATCATGACTGAGGTCATTTAGAACCTACAGTGCAAATGATCTATTTTATTATTATATATTATTATTATTTTTATCAGTCCAGCAAAGCAAAGTAACACTGCCTGTCGTCAGTTTAATTCAAATGTATTTATACAGCACCAAACCACAACAGAAGTTATCTCTGGACACTTGAATGAAGCGTCTGGGTTTACAGCTGCAAGTTCTCACTTGTCAGTTCATTTTCTCACCTTTGGGAGATTCTAATCACTCTGATGACAGCTGGAAACTAAAACGGTGAAATAAAATGACGTGAATCAAGAAGCAGTGTGTCAGAGTCATCACTGACAATCAGTCGAATCTCCTGTTTAATGCATTAAAGGTCTGGTATGTCAGATTTAGGGGACTCTATTTACAGAATATGGCATCATTAGTGTACAATAATATAGACATAAAATCTATAATAATAAACACCCAAAAATCACTTACTCGAAGCGGCTGGTGCTTTGTTGGATTTTCCTGTGGTGGAATCTCTACAGTGGTCCAGTGTGCAAGGATAAAATAAAGTGACCTCTGCGGAGAAAAGGTGACGCAGTGTGATCTCAACTGCCTTAATGTGTACTTTAAAGGTCCAGCGTGTAGGATTTACATCTAGTGGTGAAGTTGTAATATGGAAGTGCAATATTACAGACTCCAATGAAGTTGAGCCGCTCCATCTGTAGACATAAAAGACTCATTCTGAGGTAATGAAAGTAGTAATGATGTAATGATATTCTGCCAATCGATGCAATGATTCCTATAAATCTGTGTCACATAATAACAGTTATAATGTGAAACTGGGTTTGGAACTGTTTCACCATGTATGCATCATCTGCTTTACATAACAGATACTGTTGGTAAACAGGAATAAATTACATGACTTGAATGAACCGTATTGACTTATTGTCCAGTTAGCAACCAGGCTAGCTTCAGTTCATGGTGAAGGCAGAAACCGGTCCTCTGCAGTCCAATCATGGACTGCCGTGTGTCGATGTATTTGGCGGGAAGGTAACACCATACTGGCAGTGGAGACATGCCTCTGCTCTGATTTGGCTGTGTGAGCGATGGCTCTTAAATTGGGTCACAGCAACTAATGGATGCCATGCTGGGAGTGCCATTAAGAGGAAATAAACCTATGTGGACATATTTATTAAGTAATTTGCACCTCAGGCCATGGAACATCTATTAGAGGCTAATCAGGGGAGCTTGCTGACTGCAAGGTCTGAATGTTTAGTGAATATCATACTGTAAGATTTCTTAGCTTTTTTGTTTAGTTTAATTTTAGTTATCATGTCTTGTAGAGAAATTGGATTCCATAAAACCAAACTATGCAGAGCCAATCAGTACAAGGCTCCTAAAGCTCTCCAGATGAACTTCAGCTTTCTGTCTGAACCTGCCCAAATGTACCTTTATATTACATTTACACAAGTAAACGCTGAAATTACCCCCTGCTGCTTGTGTCACTGTGGCAGGTGCAAAGTTAGCATGGCCTGTAGTCTGTTTAAGAGAAAACCAGCAAAAGCAACCAAATTGTTCTTTATGGTCCGTGCACTCTTTACTTCACAGTTCACGGACACAGGCCTTTCATGTAGCTGCCTTCTGACACAATACCACTGTCTTCTAACACTCCAGAGCCGCAGACAGTATGTGTGTCATGAGTTAGGGGCGTTCAGTCCTTGGGGAGTCTGGATGTCTGGAAGTGGCGACAGGGTCCGGCTGGTAGACTGGCCCCAGGCAGTGCTATATCTGACCAGGGCTCGGGTGCGATAGCTGGGAGGAGGATGTCTTCTGATGGGGGTTGAAGAGCTTGTCAGCAGTCCGTGGGGAAGTCATGCTCATTCAGCAAACACCAAGGGCCGGTAGGGAGCCTCGGGCAATGTCCCACACCAAGCCCACAGAGCGATGTTGTGGTGAAACTCTCTGGGTTCAGCAACATCACAGTTGCGGTCAGCCGGAGAACAGATCCTGCATGACTTTCCTTTTGTTCTCAGATTGAGCCTGTCTCTTATTTCCACTGCATCACTCCACTTACTTTTTGTACCAGGGACTTTTCTCCATTTTCTTTTCCACTGCAGATAACAGCAGCCCCTGAACCTAGGTGTGATTCTTAGCTGCTTGTCAAAGCACAACATCCTTAACACAACACAAACACACAAAACAAGCATAGGAATGGCAGCCCAATTTTGCAGGCTGCCATTGGGTGCCAATCTGTTGAGATTCTAATGTGCTATATATATTATAGTGGATAACAGAATAATGAGAAGAGAACAAGCTGAATAGTGGCCATCCCTCCAGCCAGTGAAGCTGTGAGGCTTATCAGAACTTCTGTGGTGCTGAAGGCGGGTGCGTTTTATGAAAGCAAACAAAGCTAAGTTGGAGCCTTGAAGTCCTACATGGCCGCATCACTTAGCTAATGCTAAGCTAACTTAGTTTGTTAGGTTGCTGTCCCTCAGGAGTAGCGGGCTGGAAGCACACTGTCTTGGTTATAGAAAGTATGTCTGTTACTGAAAGTCAAAATGGTAAATATTTCCCAAGGGAGAAATCTTACGTGTTAAAAGATCTGTTAAGTAAGTGTTTGATTGCTTTCAGACTAACAAGTATCATACTTTTGAGTGCATAACAAAGCACATAACTGTTTCCATAAGACATCAGAATGGATCTCTTTGCCTTATTTCCTAAATCACACACATTTCACATTTGCATGGGGCGCTATGAGATAAACAACAGCTACCAAAGAGGAAAGTTTTAAATCTATGCATGAAGCTATTACAGCAGCTCAACATGCTCTCTGCCCTCGATGCCAGCGCCCGCTTCATCCCACTTTCCATTTAAACTGGTAGCTACACACTCTGATGCTGCTGATAGGCGGTAATTAAATGAGCGAGCCTGGTTCTTTGCCCTGTAAACCAGCTCTCCTGGGCCCGATACTACATGAAAATTCAGCTCTGAGGATCCACTTTCAGATGTCTGCCCGGAAAACACAGTCCTCACTGTGTGTGTGTGTGTGTGTGCGCGCGCATGCACTTGTACAAGTGCCAGATTTGGGGAATACACTTAATGAATCTTTTAACCTCAATATTTTCTCCCACAAATGTATGCATATCATAATCTGTGTTTGAAATCCGGGCCCGATATTCATAATATTCCTGATATTCATGATTTATTTATTTATTTTTAAAAAATCATCTGGGAATTTTTGTACGACATTTGAAAATGACTTGTGGCTTCAAACGTAGAATTTAAAATTATTTCATGAGACATACTTTATACACATATTTATATTTATACACATCTAAAGAGTTTAATTACAATCAATCAAATACATAAATTGATCAACTCAAAAAAGCTTAATCAACAAAATTAGCTTCAGACTGGGGAGCCGTTTAGCTCGGTAGCTTAAGCAGCTGCCCCATATGCGAAGGCTCATTGCAGAGGCCCAGGTTCGACCTGTGTGGCCCTTTCCCGCATGTCACTCCCCATCTCTCTCCCCACGTTTCCTGTCGATCTCCAGCTGTACTATCAATAAAGGCAAAAAGACCAAAAAATTATAATTAAAAAAAATAAATATATAGAAATTAGCTTCAGACATAAAGAAGTCAAGATTGGTACGACTTAAAGTCCGTGTAAAGTCAGAATAAATATGTGTTCTGAGTTTGACAGACCAAAGGAAAAAGAGTTATTAACCACCCAGCCAAATATCATCAAGTTTATAAAATTTGGTGTCAAAATCAGGTAAACAT
>NC_040015.1:2832877-2838900 GCF_000972845.2 Larimichthys crocea | reverse complement strand
AGAGAGAGAGAGAGAGAGAGAGAGAGAGAGAGAGAGAGAGGATGTGACAGGCCCCCTTCCATCTGTCGTGACTCCAGGATCAAATAATAGGATTCTGTCTGAGAATAGAGGATAATTGCAGTCTGTATTCTGCTCCCTAAGTGTATGATATTAACCCCATGCTCCCCGCTAGCCCTGCAGTAAGAGGCAGATGGTTCTGTGTTTTGATATCTGAGCCAGGGAGAAGGAGGTCAGAGGACAAGTTGAAGTTCATATCTAAAGGAGTGGTGTTTCTCTCCCTCCTTTGACCTCCCTGATCCCTGAGTCCCCTCCCCCTACTCCTTCTTCTCCCACGCTGGTGAGAATATGGGTGTCATTCAAAAAAAGGACATACCCTGAGACCTCTGCAGCAGCTGACCCCTCGCAACCTGATAGAGGGAGAGGCAGGTAGTCCTAGCTGAGCGCTAACCCACTTATGTACATGGTGAGTGCCATGCAAAGGTGTCAGAGGTTTGTGTCAAAGGTGGGAGTGAGGCCCACAGAGTGGAGACTGGATTAGGCAATAGATTCAATCGTCAGGCAGCAGAGGTCAGCAGCGACTGGGAAGGGAGAGGGCCCATCAAACAGATATCCATGTTTTAGAATTCCTGTTTGACTGTCCAAGAGCACAGCATGAGGGCATGGTGATGTGCTGAAATAGTCCAGGACAGTGAAAGTCACAGGGAGATGAGTGAGGACAGAAGCTGATGGACAGGGTTTGAGTGTTTGAGTGTGCTGGTGAGATTCCTTCTTAACTACTTACAGTATTTGGTTAAAAAATATATAGATCAGTCCAAGTCAACCATGAAAAAAAGTATTGTATTTTAGTTTAGTTAAGCTTAGTTTAGTTTGTTTGGCAGAATAAATTGAATTAACAGATCATTTGAGGGCTTCAGCATTCTGCAGAAAGAACATGTGGCTAATGTGCAGAGTAAAGAGAATTGAGTGTCACGTTGTGTGATCTCCTGGTTTTAGGATGACAGGATGTTGATAGCATGCATTTTGCAGCATGTGGCTAAAAAAAAAACCCCAAAGTGACAGAACTAAAATATTCTCCGATCCTCTTCTAACCCCGAAACCCCACCGAGCACGTTTCTGTCACATCGTGGCTGTGGTGCAGTTTTGGTCCGTCCTGCACGTGACTTTAAACCCCACGGAGCGTTTGAGAAGTGTTTATCCTTCCAGACTTTGTTTACTTGCTCAGATTTGGTCATTTTCCTGGTTTATGTGCTTCTAAATATGCTTATACATGTGTTAATATGCTATGTACTTCATTTGTTTCACTTTTGTCTGTTTTTATGACCTGCAGTTTGCATGGGGTGTTTTATTTTGAAAATCCACTGGATTCTCTTTGCTGTCTCTGTGTCCGTCAATATTCAACATGGAGCTGAGCAGAGGCCTGCTTCTAGGACGCTTCTGAACCGGATCACAGCAGAGCCGGTGAGGTTTGACACATTGACTAGGAATGGCTGTGTATTGCCGCGGCGACCGCGGTGCATCCGCGCCTGGTGGAATTTGGGGATAACATGGCCCTGCAGCCAAAAGAACAAACTCTCCCCATCATTTTCATACACACACTGAATGAGCAGTTCATGTAAGACCACATGATGGTTTCCTTCTGGAAAAAGGCCACAGACGATCAGAACCAAAATACATTCATCAACAACTCATGAAGATTACCATCATCAAAACTAAGTAATTCATATTAATGGTTTATTAACAATCCTTACATAATTAGTTAATGATTTATTTACTAATTATTTCATTCATTATTCAACTGAACATAACAACAACATGATCAAAGATTTTGTCAGTTAGGCTCTTCCAGTTAACATTAAAAACAGATGAACCTGGATGAAGCCTTCATATGCACACTTTTATAGTCGTAATTATAGAAATTGTCGCCTTATCAAATGAAATATGCTGTTTAATACACATATTACAGGTGCTGTTTTACATTAAAATGATGGTGTGTGTAATTGTTTTACAACACCTGAAGACCCCTGAAGTCAGTGTCTTGGGGAATGTAACTCTGAGCTGTGATGAATGGGAGGGATATCCAGTAAAATGAGCTACAAGTGCATGTTCATCTCTGTATTATCACTCATCAGTCCATTTAACAGGTGCTCCCGTTCACCCTGTGCTCCCTGTCTCCGGCTCTCAGAGGACAGGAAGCAGCAGGCCTCACTCCAGCTAACCTGCACTCCACTGCTGCTCCAGACAGCCGATAAGGAGGAAGATGGATTGGAATAATGGCTCATGTAAAAATCCAGCCGTCTCATCAGCCAAAATCACAGTATGGGGCCGCAACAGAGGAAAGCCAGCCTTCCTCACTAATTAGACTCAGACTACTTGTCCAAATGTAGTCGTAGTGCTGGGTAACACAGGCAAGTGTTGTTTTCACATTGTGACACATTAAAAGGTTGTGTCATGATTGTCTTTTACCATAAAATCCTAAAAGAAAGAGCGAAAACATTGAAGAGTCAATCAACAGAGAGGTGATTGACATTTCAGCTGTTTTTCTGTGTTTATAGATGTTTGACAGAATATGGAGAGAGTACATGTGAGCCTCAGCCAAGACGTTAACCACAGTGGTGTACTGTCAAGTTACATTTGAATTGTTCAATTAAACTCATAAGCTGCTGAAACATTGCTGTGGAACCAGCTCTCAGAGCGTATAGTTAGTGCTGGCTCAGGTGAGTCCTGAACCATCCCTCAGTTATGCTGCCATAGACCAGAGACTGCTAGAAGACTTCCCATGATGCACTGAGCTCCTCTCTTTTTCTCTCTCTTTCTCCATCTGTATACATTTATGTCCCATCAAATAGATGTTACTAACTTAGCTTCTTCTTCCGTCTCACAGGTTTCATCTCTTATCATGGCTACACGTAGATCAGGAATTGTGGTTGCACCTGTAGATGTCCATCCACCACGAGCTGGATTCTGCTCGAGGATTCTGCCTCTTAAAAGAAGTTTTGACTTGCCAATATCGCCAAGTGCTTGCTCATGGTGGGGATTGTTGTCCACACGTCCATCCATTATCTGTAACTGCTTGTCCTCGTCAGGGTCATGGTGGGGCTAGAGCCTATCCCAGCTGACTTTAGGCGAGAGGCTCTTGAAGTGAAGGGTATAAAGTGGTTGAAGTGGTGGATGTACATGTAGCTCATCAGACCGGTGTTTCCTCTTTTCACAGACCTAGATAGACATCTTATTAAGTGTAACCATGGTCTTTCCCCAACATGATGAACCTTAACAAACTGTTTCAGCTGCCAAACCCTAACCAAACCTTAAACATACTGTAGAATTTGAAAATGTTGGCATTGCCTACTTTTTCTGGTAGTGTTTCATGAGCAATAGCACAACAGACCACAACAGCACTCTGTTGTGCTGATGGAATAAGTGTTCAAATACAATAAAATATACAGAAAATTGGGCAAACTAGAAATAAGAGAAGAGAAAAAGCATGTGATCCAGATCAATCATTACTATTTGTACAATGTTCTCACCACGTGCACAGAAATAAACTACAGCTACACAATGATGATCTGCCTTTGAAGTAAAAACTTTACTCAAATGCACAATTTTAGAATGAATGGCACAGCGATGGAATCAGATCTTAGTTCTGAGCTTGGACCCTTCCACTGGACTCGACGCCAACACAACGCCGCAGTGAACAGCTTTCCTGGATATCAAAGGCAGTATTCCCCTGTGGCTAATGGTTGCAGTGGAGTTTTGGGACCTTGGAAGCACAAATGGCATAAAAAAAGAATTTCTGTTTCTTTCCCGTAATCTTGTCTTCCTCATCACTTCCTTGGCCTCCTCTTTTCTCCCAGCCAGGAGGTAATATATGTAGTTTAGTGATGATTCTTCACTGTCACCTCCCTCCTGGTTCCCACTCTGTCTAGAGATGGAGCCAGGGAAAGAGGAGTGGGTGGTGGGTAAGAGGGTATGGAATGGGGTTGCCTGTCAAACCCAATCATTCATTAATATGGGTTAAATCTGGTTAATCCTATTACATGGAGCACAGTAACAGAGCACCTCCATGTCATTTAAGGAGCAGTGCTGATACATCTCATTACACTGCAGAGGTGAGCAAAACAAACTTAGTGTAAAACCAACTTGTTTCTGATAGCAGTGGTGACAAGCTAGCACACTTGCATGAAGATCCCGGACTTGAATGAATACTACGGCTCGGTCAGCAGCGTATACTTGTCGAGTTACTTTTATTTACTCATTAATTGATGGGAACTTGACATAGAGTACATACACAAAGCACAAAGAGAGGAAGGTTGGTGGGACTTCAAAGGAACCAACAACTCAAGTCACTCAAGTTCACTCAAAAGACAAGACCCTCTCCCTGAGAGGAGGGCTGGAGGAGTGTATGGCAACATAATCACATCACATGTGACAGCTATGTGGGACACCACATGAGAGATTCAGCAAGGACCCAGAAACAGATATCATCATCTGTGAACACCAGACCAAAACCACCGACAGCGTCCACAGGGAGGAGGTCAAAGGTCATCAGAGGATGTTCATAGGACACTGGGTAAACTATCTTCCCACATTTACATACTGTATGTACTTCATGTGCTGATAGCTGCACATGAGTCTGTACATTTTCACACTGTTGGTTGGAGTTTAGTATGAGTCCAAGTATGTAGGAAACTATGGTTGCCTCAAAACTGTGGTACCAGGTGTCAAGGACTCCAGGACTCCAGATACCAAAAAAGAAAACGATTATTTTCAAGTGACACAAATGAAGGCACAGTTGTGGATATTATATTCCATTCCTAATATATTCTGTAAACAGAGTGACACTCCTTTTATGGGAATGGTCCCTTTAAGCTGATTTCAGTTCCTAAGTGGTTCTTGATTTGCAGCCATACCAGTTATTAGCAGTGACTCTCAAACAGGGTAAAGAACTAAAGAAATGCATTCTGTTTAAGCAAAGCTTAACACCATCCACACTGCACGTCACTGACAGCATACATTTACATGTCAAAGTTAACAAAAGTTCACAAATGTGTACATTTACACACCAAGTATTGCTGTTACTGGGCACAGATACATCCTAATATACTATAGTGTGATCTACAACGTGATACCAAAGTACTCACCTTAATAGCTTACACGTCAATACACCCCACTACACCTGAATGCAGAATGAAAAGCAGCAGTGCTCATCATTCAGACTGGAGCAGTGATTTAATGTTGTACCCGACCAGGAAATAAGAAAAGAAGCTGCAGGTTAATCTCCTTCCCTCACACACACACACAAAACAGCAAACATACAAACACACTCGCTCCACACCCCTCCAGTCATATCAGCAATCTAAAATTTCACTTACATTCCAATTGAATACAACCTATCATCACAGGCCAGCTTTATCTGCTGTGATATATACTCACAGGCTGAGAGAGGGAGGACCACGGTGAACCTATTTGTGTTTATGGCTTTGCAGGGAAAGAGATAAATGACCTCCCGTTTTTATTTGGTTTTAATGAAGTAGGGACCGAGGGACTCCCCAGCATCCCCTTCTCTCTCCTCGCCTGTCCCCTTCTTCCACCACCACCCCCCTGCTTTCCTCCCCCCTTCACTCACCCGCCGCCTTTTCCTTGTTTGTGACCTAGATGCAGGACGGTTGACAAAGGACACAGGTTGGAAAAGAAACTCACCTCTCTTAAGGTGTGAAGTGTGAAGTGGACGAGGCGCCAGGCGGAAACTTGTTAACCCGTACGGCCTCACAAGCTAAGAGGAGGTCCCGTGGGTGGGGGGTTGGGCGGGTCAGTGGGGCTGGGGGGACATAGGCTGGGTCCAGACGAAAAACATTAGATTTGGTCGCTGCATGTTTGCCGTACCAAACGGCCATGCTGGCTCACTGTTAATTGGACGCTCGGGCCCATATTAAGGCCACGGCTCAAAAGGCGACAGGGGAGAAAAACAAGGGGAATACACACACATCCACAAACAGCACAAACACACACACACACACACACACACA